>NW_026559316.1:0-32759 GCF_022539595.1 Amphiprion ocellaris | reverse complement strand
CTGCAGTTTCAAGGTGGAAATGCTCAGCCATTGTGTTGATTGCTTATTTCACTCACAATGTGTCTTCTAGCACAGTGGTCCCCAAGCACCGGGCCACGGACCTGTACTGGGCCATGGGTCATTTGGTACTGGGCTGAACAGAGAATAAAAACTTTTTTTAATATTTTATTTCTGGCAGAGTCTGCAGGTTGTTTTATTTTGAAAAATGACTAGATCGTCTTCCCATTGCTTCCGTCGGTGCTCGTTTCCCGCATTTGATGTTAAATGAAGCCGTCAATCTGACAAATTAATAACAAATGTCTCTGGAGAACTTCTTTTAAACGATGGAGAGACTTGATGCTGACACAGAAGAAAACGTAAGTAAATATTTCTCAATAGCAAGTAATATTATTTGTTCAGGACTCCTTCTTTACAAAAAAAAAAAGATCATTATTACTTCGCCAAGGAACACAGCAGAGTTACGTGACGATCGGCGCTCGTTGCTCGGTCTGTCTGTCCGTCTGTCTGTCAGCAACATTACTCAAAAACAGAATAATGGATTTGTATGACATTTTCAGAGAAGGTCAGAAATGACACAAAGACCAAGTGATTAGATTTTGGCAGTGATGCAGCTTATTGTCTGGACCCACGGATTTGTTAAAGATTTCTGTATCATTGCCAGATAGCGGCACAGCTTGAGCTGCCTGCTGACAATCCCATGATTGCGATCCTTCCACAGATCGACTGTTGCAGACTTATCAGGACTTATCCATCGGAAATCATACAAGGAACAACCGATTAAATTGTGGGAGTGTTTCTGAATCCCATTAATTCCCACCGCCCGCTACATATTTAGGTCACGCGATTCGGGATCCATACATAACGTACACATGCATAACACGTCTGTGCTCATCGCAAGGTCATTTTAAAAAAAACTTTCATGCATCAAAATTGACACAACGACTGAGCAACCTTGACGAAGTACTGTGCTCTCTGAATGGTCTTCTTGTTTGTTAAATGTGCGATCATCGGTCTGTAGAAAATCGTCTTGCTTGAATCCTTTGGTGCAAAAATGGTTGGAGACTGCTGTTCTAGCATGTAAAAAAACACCCTATAACAAGGTAAAAAACATGAAGTTTACAAGTGGAAGTCTTTAAAAGATACATAAATGTGGGGATGCCTCTGGAAGCCAGGTGTTTCCTGATGAGCCTCTCTGTGCCGTACCAGTTGAAGCCTTTGGTGGAATGACCGATACGAGGAAGATGAACGCTTGCTTTATGGGGTAAAGACAAAAACAGACAGTCAGCTGTTAGCAGGGGATATTATATATTAGATTATATAGCACCTCCACATTTCAATGCACAGAGCAGTGCTTTCATTCCCATCTTTGCCTCAAAATGAGGCCGAAAGTAAGCTTGACCTGAACTCAGTGCAGCTCTTGGTGGCCAAATGTAAGTAAAACTGCACCTAAATCATCTCATTAACTGGACATCTTCCTATTGAGATTCACTAAACATCTCATATGCATGTTTAGGTAGATGCTAGCTAGACAGCTATGCACAGAGAAGCTTCTAGTCTCCACTCAATTACTGTGGCACAGCAGCTCAGAGAAGTGTGTGACCAGAAATTACTGCGAAAAGAGTGAAAAATGTGTTCTAATGTCAGATTGAAGGATGAAAACAAGTGATTTTATCTGCAAGGGCTGGAGTTGAGAGTTTCTCATGAACATTTGCACCTTCAATATTGCAGTGAATATTTTTTATGTAGTTCTGGGAAGTTGGGGCAACTGTTGTAACTGCTGAAAAAGTATGAAGCTTTTTCTCAATAACATAAAACAGTTTTTCTCAATAACATAAAACTGCAAGTGTTCTCAGTTTATCTGTTGTGTACAATAGCTGGAGGGAATTTAAATTCCTGTCTCATGTGTTGTTCCTTAGTAAATGCATTCGTAAGAATTTGTCTGTACAAACACGCAGCGATGCCAAAAAGACACAAAGCTTTTTGCACAGTCATCAGACGCTGCTTTCAAGTTGCCCCACCTTTCCTTCTGTCATCACACACGATCAGTATGTGTTACTTTAGCTCATAGCACTAAAAACAAACTTGCTATTACATGGAATAACTTGAATATTAAGAGCTTGATTCTACCCTTTTTTCTTTTGGCTGCAGCATAAATCTTCTTCAGACCTTCATCCAGCGCAGTCAGAAAGATCCCAGACAGGTTGTTGGCTTTGTCTCGTTGCTGCGCCACGATCAGGGCCAACTGAGGTAACAGGAAGGAATTGGAAACAGGTTAAGGTGGTATCTAATCGCTGTCACAGTTTTATCGTTTACAGCTCTGCCACACCTTTGAAATTCTGCCACCACGCAAAAAACTCTAAGCATGTGCATCACACTGTTGATCACGACTGCTGCAGAGAAGAAACTCATTAAAAAGGTGTGACCTGAAAGGAAAGGGTGTTCACGTCTGCTGATTTCATTTCACCTCGAAACACCCACTGGCTCCAATACGGGTGAAATACTGCCACTCCAGCTTAAATGTCACTGGCATATTTGTAAATCAAATAAACCATTTTACCTTGTAATAGAAGAGCATACAAACCAAAATGGCAGATTTTTACATTTTCTGTTATCTATGATGGCAGATACTTGTTGAACCATAATATGATGCACGCTGTTTTCACCTTATAAGGTAGGGATCAACCGATTATCAGTGTATTGGATCATCAGATCTGTTAATCAGCATTTTCTAGCATTGTTTTTATTGATTTTTTTCTTAAACAGATGAATTTAAAAATATTTATTTGGCTCTGATGCATCTCTAGTCAGCACTCGAGCACTATGTGACTGGTTACATGTCACAAGTATAGTCCATAGTCTAATGAGAGTGGTGGATAAATGTGGAAAAGTTTTCTATTAATTAAACATGTAAAACAGGAATTTGCGTTTTTCTAAATTGCAAAATCAAGACTTTCATTTTTCGGCCATCGTTTACTAATAATAAGCATCTGTGAGAAATGAAATGCTTCTGAGCTTTTAGTGAAAAAGGCGGCTGCACGTTCAGGGATTTCACAGAACCTACTTGATCTTGGCCGCTCGGTCTGGACTGTTTGTCGTCGATGGGGAAAAGCAGCACATTTCCAAGGTCCAAATCTGAAACAAATATTATGTCCACCCTTTTAGTTTGTAATTTATTGCTCTCAACCACACCCCACAGGTATTTTCCTTGTAATCATGACTAATTGTACCTTTCATCTTGCCAGCCAACTCATACTGCTTCCGCGGTTCATCAGATCTCACCTCCAGCGCTGTAAACAAGCCTCCTCGGCCCCACCGGCCTGAGTCATCTGCACAGTAAACAACACTGTGATAAATGCAACATACAGAGGAAGATGTGCTGAAGAGGCTTTTCTGTTTATCAGTCTGTGACACAAAGCAGCTTGTTTCTATGGAGGTCGTACCAACACAGTGGACAATGATAGCATCTCCCCGAGCAGTGTGTGGATGAGTAACATCCCCCAGAACATAGTTGATATCGGTGCTGTCAGAGTCTGTGGAGCATATGCTGCTGTCATCTTCCTCTTCCTCTTCCTCCTCACTGTCCACAGGCTGTAGGCACCGTGACCTGTAGCCGCAGGACTCCCACCACGCCATCCTGGGTGATAAACATACCAAATAAACCACCACAAAATAAGAAACCGAGCGTGCTAAAGATGCCTGAGGGAATCTATTGATGGATCTTTACTTTTTCTTGTATTTCTGCTCCTGCTGCTTCTTCTTCAAGTCCTCCTGAAGTTTGGCTCTCTTGGCTGCAGCTTCCTCCCTCCTCTGCCTCCTCAGCTCCAGCTCAGCCTCAGTCAGAGGTTTCCTCTTCCTCGTTGGAACACCAAGAGTCACTGATAGTGAAACCTGCGGACGAACAGAGAACAATGACACTTTTAGAGCCACATTGTTTCTTCGTACCTCTGTGGTTATTTATCAAACCCTAAAATTTCATTTCTGTTTAACAGAATTACCTATCTGGAATTTTTTTTTCCATGAAACTGATCTCTGCCTGCCATTCCTCGAAAACTTGAAGTGGCAATAACGGCTCTTTGATGCCAACCCAAAATACAAGTTAACGCATGACCTAATTTTGTGGTTTTCACCTCAACCATCATGCCCTGAATAAATACTGTTTACCTGACTGAGTGCCATGCCTCTAGTTTGCGGCAAAAACATCTCGTGACAAAAACTGAAAGAAAAGCAACTACACAAAAGTTAATTATATTTGCTACATTTAAGTCCAAAGACTGTAAGACAATGAGGATAAATGTTTTATATCTATTAAGATGAGGAATGTATTATGTGCACTGAACCTACAGTGTCACATGGCCACCAAGTATTAAAAACATATTCATCAACCTCATGTGGGACAGTACCTCCTCTTTTATGCAAAGATCCTTCAGTGTTGTCAAATTTAAACATATTTCCAACATATTTGTAAGTCAAAGTGGCAGAATCGTACTCCAGCTTTGTGCCGTAGGGCTCGGCCCTCTCCCACAGCTTTCTGAAACTCGGCCAGCTGCTCCTCCAACAACCGGTCGAAGCTCTTCTGGTCTTCAGAGCTGGGGTCCTTACTGTAGTCCTTCCCCTCAAAGAAGTACATGTGGTCTAAAAGAGGGAATGACAGGACGCTGAGTAGAATTCATCATCACAAGCAGATGAAACTATACTGACAGTTAAGACTGTTTCCAGCCTGAGTAGCAGGTGAAGTCTGCATTAACACGTCTGCTTGCTTTTCTTTGATACCTGTGGAGGCAAATATGAGCACGATAGATGAAATCTGGTTTTGCTGGTGGTGTTTCTGTTTTCATGTGTGGTTAAGTTTGCAGACTGAGAACCGAAATCAAAAGCAAGATGTTTACATGCAAGAACAACCTACTTAACAACAGATCACACCTGAAGGGTGTAGCAAGTGTGACACAGCAAGAGTTCTACAACATCATCTAAATCCCCAATCAGATAATGAGCACCACAATGGAGGTTATCGGCCTTTTTTTTGATAACTAGGCTTTTTTTTTTTTTTTTTTTTTTTTTTTAAAATTTGGGTTAAAAGAGGGCGTCTTCCGGAGAAAACTGAGCAATTGTGTGTCGCCTGCTTCGAGAGGAACAGGTTGTTATGATGTATGACAGCAAAAAGCTTTGCTTCTGCAGATGATGCAAGAGAGGACTGCTGGTAGAAAATTTAACTCTAAATGCAGGTGATTATTTGTAACATGACAACTGCACATTAAAGCTCATAAACTTTACATCTCATTCATGTACACGATTCTCACGAGTGCCTTTAGGTCTGACTCTGTCCCGTAACGAAGAATGAGTGAAAATCACTTTAGTTTTCGGCCAAATGAAAGTGAAATTTCTTTGATTTTCTAATCTGTGTTCTATTAGCTGAAGTGACAGCTGTGTAAAACAAATGTGGCAGCAAATTAGGATGAAACATAAACACATATTTACGCATTTTCTGCAACATCAGCTGAATGAAATAAAATTTTTGTGGAAATTTGTTTGCTGTAACTGTACAGTTTTGCTCAGCAGTGTTACTTACATGCAGCTCAACAGGTTTGCAAATATAATACAGTCTTTCAGCTGAGCATCTGTATCACTCAGAGAATCATCAGGGAATTATTTAGTAAACAAGTGGCACATTGAAAATTCTGGCTTTACACTCAACATACGTCTCTAACCCACTAGTCTCGCTTCATAGTACGTCTCTCAGTTGCATTCTAACCAAGATATTAGATTTAATTCACAGATGTTGACCTGATGTTGATTTTATTGCAAAGACTGAATTAAGACATACTTTGCACATCAGTTTCATCCTCCTCCTCTTCCTCCTCTTCCATCAGAGGGGTGCAGTCCTCGTCATCTACCCACTCATTGTCACGTGACGGACCGAGGATCTTCTCCAGTTTCACATCCTGTATGGAGCTTTCATTTGACGACAACAGCTTATCGATCCCGAACTTCAAGATCTCACTTAGCTGTGCAGAACAGGAAACATTAAAAGAGAGATAACTGAAGAGGTTTGAAATTAAAGTGGAGAATTTTGCTGGTTGCCAGCAAAAAAGCCATTACAAAAAAATTTCTATGTCAGGACCCACCCTCGATAGAAGGCTGGTTCAATGTGGTGCATGATATTTATGTAATGGAGAAATTAACATTTGCTCTGAGAAATGTTGGAATGGTTGGATTGAGTTTATCAGACCATATAGATCAGACTTTAAATGACGTAATATAAGTTATAATACGACATCATTTTTGTTTGTTTTGTTTTTTGTTAGTTTTTTGTCTTTTTTTGTTTTGTCTGTTTTTCTCTTTTCCTGGTGTGAATGTATGTGTTCTATTTTGTATTATTTTTCTTGACTCATTCCGTACGTCTGTTCATTTACAAAATTAAAAAACAGTTTACAGTACGTTTGTAAGAAATTGTGTATCTGCTGATTTATTTATGAATTAAAAAGAGAATTTCATAAATTTAAGTGGAGATACACACAGAGACTAGGGACTGCAGGATTCAAAGAATATACTGTAGAAGATGGTGTTGAGTTCACAGACCTGCAGTCCTGCAGCAGCTGACTGAGCTTGGTCCATTAAAGAGAAGCGTCCTTCTTCAATAACAGTATTTGTGAGCTGCAGCTTGGATACAGCACGAGAGTACATGATTTCCTCCACTGTGTCTCTTGCCAGGAGGCGGATCACTTTCACAGGCCTGTAATGAAGCAGAGTCAATCAAAGATTACAGCTTCATACTGCACTCCTGTTAAAGTTGGGTTAAAGCAAATCGAAGCGGTAGAGAGAGACAAATCTAGAGTTTTAGTTCAGTTTAAAGTGCTAGACCCAGTTCCCATAATGCTTATAAACTTGTTTTGTTAGAGCTTATCTGCCTATTCAACACCTAATCTTTCAAATTTCACAACAGTAGTTTATAATGCAGTGATGTTAATGGAGTTAGTTGAGGCTGAACAGAAAATAAACATGGAATAAAATCTGCATATTTGCATGAATAACGACAATTTGTAATATTGGAGTTATTCAGCCGTACATGTTCAAACTGGAAACCAATTCCGAAGAAATATGACACAGAAAGCTCCACTCTACAGGCTGACAACATTGATTCCTTCAGTCTGTAACATATAAAATCCTGGAAGTCTGAATCTGTGTTTGTGACACTGCCATCGGTACACCGCAGTTTCATGCTAGGATTGGTCTGTGGTGATGACTGCTTATTTTGCTCATAATATTCCAGCATATACACACATGGACTAAATTGTTGGTACCCCTCAGTCAATGAAAGAAAAACCCACAGTGGTCACAGAAATAATTTGAATCTGACAAAAGTAATTATAAATAAAAATTCTATGAAAATTAACCAATGAAATCAGACATTGCTTTTGAACCGTGGTTCAACAGAATTATTTTAAAAAATAAACTCATGAAACAGGCCTGGACAAAAATGATGGTACAATTAACTTAATATTTTGTTGCACAACTTTTTGAGGCAATCACTGCAATCAAACCATTTCTGTAACTGTCAGTGAGACTTCTGCACCTCTCAGCATGTGTTCTGGTCCACTCCTCATCAGCAGACTGCTCCAGTTGTCTCAGGTTTGAAGGGTTCCTTCTCCAGACGGCATGTTTCAGCTCCTTCCACACATGTTCAATAGGATTTAGATCAGGGCTCATAGAAGGCCACTTCAGATTCATCCAATGTTTTCCATTCTTGGGTGTTTTTAGTTGTGTGTTTTGGCTCATTATCCTGTTGCAAGACCCATGACCTGCGACTGAGACCAAGCTTTCTGACACTGGGCAGCACATTTCTCTCTAGAATACCTTGATAGTCATGAGATTTCATTGTACCTGCACAGATTCCAGACTTCCTGTACCAGATGCAGCAAAGCAGCCCCAGAACATAACAGAACCTCCTCCATGTTTCACAGTAGAGACAGTGTTCTTTTCTTGATATGCTTCATTTTTGTGTCTGTGAACATAGAGCTGATGTGCCAAAAAGTTCCAGTTTTGTCTCGTCTGTCCATAGGACATTCTCCCAGAAGCTTTGTGGCTTGTCAACATGCAGTTTGGCAAATTCCAGTCTGGCTTTTTTATGATTTCTTTTCAACAATGGTGTCCTCCTTGGTCGTCTCCCATGAAGTCCACTTTGGCTCAAACAACGACAGATGGTGTAGACACCTGTGATGCTAATTAGAGGGCACACCTTGATTGAACATGTCCCTATGGTCATATTATTTTCAGTCTTTTCTAGGGGTACCATCATTTTTGTCCAGCCCTGTTTCATGAGTTTATTTTTTAGAATAATTCTGTTGAACCACGGTTCAAAAGCAATGTCTGATTTTCATTGGTTAATTTTCATAGAATTTTTATTTATTTTTACTTTTGTCAGATTCATATTATTTCTGTGACCATTGTGGGTTTTTCTTTCATTAACCGAGGGGTACCAACAATGTCGTCCACGTGCGTATGTATTAAAAAAACACAATATTGACGTGTTTACAGGGTGAAAAACTTAATCTTCACTTTGGGGTGTCATTTGTCACCTGTTCTGTCCGATCCGATGGCAACGTGCAGCAGCCTGCAGGTCATTCTGAGGGTTGAAGTCGCTGTCCACAAAGATGACAGTGTCAGCAGCTGTGAGGTTCATTCCCACGCCCCCTGTAAAAACAGAGTGTTAGAAGCTGAACACTTCATTTTCGTACCTTAGTATGTGTATCTGGGTGGGCTGGTGCATGTAAATAGTTTACAGAAAATGATAAGCTGTGGCAGGAAATAAGCTTACTTTCTCCCTACTTTCGCACACTGTGCATAAAAGAGAAACGTTGCTGGGCTTTTTGACACCAGTGGTACATTCTGCAGCAGTTCTTATCTCTGTGTGATCAGACATTTTTCCTCTCTCGGCGAATTCTAAGAACTCTACCTCAGACATACAGTTTGCACATGTGTTACAGCAGACTCAAAAAAAGACAGAATTGCTGTTTTATCTACAAACTTAGCACAATGTTGTTTGAAAGATGCAATCTATCCCTTGCAGCACCATAAATGATTACCAGCACCACACTAAAAATAACAACTGATATCACTATTGCAGTTGTACAAATAAAAAGCAAGAATAATGATGTTTATCATGTGTACAAAAACTGACCATAAAAAGATTTAAATTTTTTTCTAAGTTTAGAAATTTTTGCATCTCTGACACATAAAAAGCCACATTATGAACATTGTCAACACTTGATAATGTTCAGTTTAACCTTTAAAAGGACACAACTTTTCCTTCCTGTGCACGTGTCAGGGTTTCAGTCACCTGCTTTAGTGCTGAGGAGAAAAACAAAGATATCTTTGCTGCTGAAGTTCTTCACCGCTAGATTTCGTTCCTCCCCTCGGACAGATCCATCCAGGCGTTCATAGCTGTAATCTAAACACAAAAGCTCATTTTTAGACTTATTTATGGTGAAGAACAAAACATTTGTTGTGATTTTACCATTAGGTGGTAGAATAATAAATAGTATAGCAGCTAACTTTAGAATTTAAAGCTCTTTTCACAATGTTTGTAGATTAGACACATGTCAATTTAGCTCACATGGCAAAGTCTCATTCACCTCTGTACTCCATGTAGTCCTGAAGAATATCCAACATCCTCGTCATCTGAGAAAACAGCAGGACCCGATGGCCCCTTCAACCGCAGACAGGAGAAGGAGAAAGAAGGTAAGACTCTATTTAAGGAGGAATGTTTAAAATATGGCAACAACTACAGTGAACTGCATAATAAGTAAACTGTGCGAGCATCAAGTTCAGCAGGTGTCACAGTGACTAAACTACAGCGACCTAGTGCAGTGAGTCTGAGCTGCCACCAGGTGGAGTCAAATAACCAGTAAATCTTCCAACCCTTTGTGCAGGAAGGCCAGCATGCTGTCCAGGAGGAAAAGTTTTCCACTGGCTTCAACGAGATGCTCCCCCATCTCAAAGGGCTCCGGTTCCACACCTGGAGGAATAAAAATACAGTCACACTCATTGCATGTGACGGTCCAAGACAGTTAATTCTGGCGAATACAAAGTTGTAGCCAAAACTGTTAAAACTGCTTTAAATTTGGATCTTGCTGCAAAGAAGCTACGAATTCTAAAACAGGGATGCTTCACACGCATCTACAACCTGTCTGCACAGAGGATCTAAACATTCCCCACAGTTTCAAGGTGCCCTGCCAAGATTACTGCCACCAATTCATGTGAAATAACATCACAATCTCTCCTTCTATTACTGAGAAAGACGTTGAATAATGGACAGACAATACAACTTTATAATGCCGTTTTGGGTGTAAAATGCCGTTACTTCAATATTTTATCCTATTAGACATTTTGCTTAATTCTTGTGAGGCTACAGAGAATTTGATCTTTATTTACCAGAATCTATTCAGTTCATCGTTGAGTCCGAGTGAACTTTGAGCCAAAGTTCCCTGAAGATGCTTTTGAGATATCGTGTTCACAAGAATAGGACATACAACCAGAATAAATAATGACACATGCCACAGGTGTTAGCAACAGGTGGTAAAATTAGAACATTTATCAGGATAACGCATTCTTTCAGTAGCTACCAATTATTACTGATCATTTTTAAGGGTCTATTTCAAACAAAGAATAGCAGAAAAAGTGTTTGCTTAGAATGTAACAATCTTACTTTGAATTACCAAACTTATTTATCAAGACATACAGGTAACCATTTTACTGCCACCAGAGAAATGAAATATACAAGTAAATTTGCATGAATCTTCTTCTTTTTCTTTTGGTTTTTCCCTTCAGAGGTCGCCACAGCGAATCATCTGCTTCCATCTAACCCTATCCTCTGCATCATCTTCTCTCACACCAACTAACTACATGTCCTCTTTCACTACATCCATAAACCTCCTCTTTGGTCTTCTTCTAGTTCAGGGGTGTCAAACATGTGGCCAAAACCGGCCCGCCAGAGGGTCCAATCCGACCCGCAGCACGACTTTGTAAAGTGCAAAGATTAGAGAGAAGACATAAACTGCAAATTGTAAATCTGAAAACTGCAAATTTTAAATAATTTCTAGACAAGTTGTTTTAATCATAAAGTAAAATACTATTTTATTCACTGTTCTTTTGTTATTTTTTTGTCTCATTTTTGGAATATTTTTTCTGACGTCGTTTGTCTCATGTTTTTGTCGTGTTATTCTTGTTTTTGTCTTTTTTTTTTCCTTTTTGTCGAGCTTGCGTTTTTTGTCTTATTTTTGTCCTTTTGTGTGTTGCTTTATTCTTTATTTTGTGTATCGTTTGTGTGGGGGATTTTGTCTCGTTTGTGCTATTTGTCTACTTTTTGTTGTTTTGTTTCTTGCTTTTGTCATTTTTGGTCTCGGTTGTGTAATTTTTTTGTCCATTCTTTTGTTTCATTGTAACTTTTTTGTCACATTTTTTGTCTCTATTTTGTTTTGTTTTGTGTCAATTGTCTCATTTTTTGTCATTTTGCGTCTCATTTTTGAAGTATTTTGTCTTGTTTTTTGACTGACTTTTGTCGTTTTGATCATAAAATAAAATACTATATCATTCAGTTTCAGATACCTGTGACTAAATGTTTTGCTCCTTTGTAGAAACACTGTGTATGTTGTAATGTGTAAATGATAAATTGAGGCATTTATTTATAGGTTATTATGCTGTGATTTTACTGGTCCAGCCTACCTGAGATCATATTGGGCTGAATGTGGCCCCTGAACTAAAATGAGTTTGACGTTCCTGCTCTAGTTCAAAACTCAGCATCTTTCTCCCAATATATTCCCTATCCATCCTCTGGATATGTCCGAACCATCTCAGTCTGAAGTAAATTGACATGAATAATTGCGTATAAAGGAATGATCCCACCTTGACACACATTAAATAAAGACAGCAAGAAAAATCAGCTTTGATTTGAATTGAATTTGTTCATACAATTGAACTTTGTGTTTTTGTTCTTTGTTTTCAAGGCAGTTTTAACTAAATGTTCTATTAAACACTTTTCTTACTGCCATTGATGAAGTGTCACTGTATTTTTCTATCATTTTAACAACCAGGCCATCATATGCTTCTATATCCAATCTGCGATAACTAAGACCAGCCACTTATCGTTGAGCATATCTCACCATCAAACAGATACGGGTGGTCAACACACTTTCTCAGGTTCATCAAGATGTTCAGCAGTCGGGTCTTGCTGCCTTGTTCATTTCCAAAAGCCTCTGAAAACAGATTTTAAGTTCATGATGATTTATTGTTCACATAAACAGCTTTCTGATAGTCTGAGCACACCACAGTGCACAAGTCTCACCCAGGTCCTTTGTCAGAACTGCTTTGTAGTATTTCTTCTGCAGAGCCGACATGCCATGATACACGACCAGTTCCGTCTTCTTGGGCAGATCGACAGCAACCTCTGACTTCACTCTACGAAGCAGGAAAGGCTCGAGGACGCTCTGCAGCTCAGCGGCTGTAAACAGAAAGAAGTCAGACGCAGCAAGTCAGCAATGACTAAATTAGCAGTTTGACATGACAAGCACAGTACGCCATGAATCACTTTTTATGGTACTGATATATTTAATAAACAGCTTCAAAATCGAGGGTTGCAAAGTGTTTCACAAAGGCAACAAGATAACACAGACATGCTATAAAATCATTTGATTTAAAAGACCGCTTAGAGCACAACATGGTGTATGAAAAAGACTGTTCAAGAGGTAAAAATGACTTTACTGGAAGAAACAAAGACAGTTTAAAGGAAACAAAAACTTGAATTAGATCAGAAAAGACTCAACATTAAAAGTCAATCTGATATTTTAGAATGCTAAACAGAATTTATGCACAAACACAACTAAATCTAAACTACATTTTGTCACGTGATATTTATGCATCCTACCCAGAGCAGGTTGACTTTGTACATTGGAGTAAGAGTTAACGAAGCTGTCCACGTCATCTGCTGTGAAGACGCTGGGTTGAATGAAGCTCAGCAGGGAGTAGAGCTCCTGCAGGTTGTTCTGGATGGGAGTCCCAGTGAGCAGGACTCTGAAACCGACCGAGAACTACACAACAAATACACAGACAGGCACAATTAAGGCCTACCAAAAGGCAAAGAAGAGATGTTACAGTGAGAAACAAACCAGCTGCAGCTCAGTACCTCTGTCAAGGTTTTGTGTAACAGCGAGTTCTGATTCTTCAGCCTGTGAGCTTCGTCTACTACAAGCACCTTCCACTTCCACCTGAGGAGCAGAAGGGAGAAGTCATGATTACCCGGAAACAGAGAATTAAAGGTGGAGTACGCCATTTTAAACAAATACACTTTTTCCAAATTAGGCATCATTTCATTCATTTCCACCTACGATATGTTAATGCAGTATTTTCTCGATTTAATGTCCCTTTAAGTTACTCACCCAAACCTCATTTCAAAGTCTTACTCTGACTAAAATATTCAAACTCACCGCTTTAAGAACGAAGCATCTTTGAGACACAGCTGGAAAAGACAAAATATAAAAATTAACACGACAGTTTCAACACAGATTAAACTTCAGGTCACTTTGTTTCCACTAAAGAGCACAAACCTCATATGTGGTGAGCAGAACATTGAAGTCCTGACTGTTCGTTTCTCTCTGAATCTCAGCCCGTCGGTCTTTGTCTCCTTTGTAGCAGAGCACAACCAGAGAGGGAGCGAAGCTGTAAAAAGTGACACAGAGGTCAGGATATTTTATAAATCGTTAGCAGATGGTGCTACGAGCAGATGAGCAAATTCATTATGTAAAGTCAGTGAAAGTGAGTGTACCATTCCAGCTCTTTCCTCCAGTTCTCCATGACAGAAAGTGGACTCAGCACCAAAAATGGGCCTTTCTTCCCGAGAGCTCCCGACATGTAGACCAGCAGAGAGATCGTCTGAGTGGATAGAGACCATTGCTTTCATTGAGCGTGAATTTAAAAATATCCAGCAGTAACTCAGTATATAACGACTTTCATAAATGATGGCTCGGTTATATTAAAGGTCAAGTCATTTGCACACAGTGGAAAAACTGACAATGCAATATTTAGTTCTTCTATTATATATATATATATATATATATATATATATATTACTGTGACATAAACCAGGTGACTTTAATTACTTGGTTTGACAAGAATAATACATTTTGGAATGATCTGAGTGATTATGTAGATTTGTGCATCTGTATAAAAAAACTATTAAATCCCTCCCAAAAACGAAAAAAGCCCTTTGCAACTTTTCTCACTGGCCGAAGCATCTAAAACACTTGATTGGTGGACATTTCAGGGACAAAATCACGTTGCTAGACACGTAAATCCAGGGCATCGTGTGTCAGACTGTCTGAAACCATTTTTTTATACGACAGATGGTGAAGTTGTGGCCTGATTACAGTCCGAACTGACCTGCCAGCCTCCTGAATGCCAACAGCACATTCTCAACTTTCTCTTGTCATCTGTGGTATTGTGTAATATTAATAAAGTTGCACTTTAAGGTGGACTTTTATAGTCACAGTCAAAGGAGTGTCTGTGTACTGGTCCCATTATCTGATAGCCACACCTGGATTAACTCAGAATATGTCTGCAGTTCAACAGCTTAAAAACTTTCTGTGCACAACTGGTGACATTTAACACTTTTCCAACCATGAAGACAGAAATGAGATCTTAAACTTTTTCTCTATGTCATAAAAGAAGACCATTTGCATGCTGTGTTTACTTTTTTTTTTTTTTTTTTTTTTGCTGAGTTGTGATCGTGCATTGTGACTAACTGAAGGGTCACACACCTGACAGGTTTTGCCCAAACCCATCTCATCTCCCAGGATGCATCCTTGCTGGTTGTTCAGGCACTGAGTTAACCACTGGACACCATCCAGCTGGTAGGGCCTCAGCTGGATCCCTGTGAGGAGGAGGAGGCAACAGCTCAGCACTGCTGGGATTCTTTATAGGCGACATTATTATTATTATATTATCCTAACTATGGGAATAAAAACGAGCAAGAGAGCCGTCCAGAGTTTAAAACTGAACTAAACTTATTCAAAACAGTAACTAGCACCAGCTGACTAGCGTAATTGACTCCATTAAATAATGAATGAGTGAACTTTGTGACTACTTTCTAACTTGGCTGAGTTAAAAAGCCTTTGTACCTTTTAATCCCCATTTCTGCAGGTCGCTCTGGACAACAGGCGTCTTCTTTTTCTCTGCTACGCTGGTTTTTATTTTTGTTAAAATGTCTGTCATGTTTTCAAACCAACAGGACTAAATGTTAGGGAAAGTTCGCTTTAAAGCAGCGCAGACATGTACAGACAAGTGAGACTTCCCTCCGTGTTGTTACCGTAGATTCACTTCCTGGTTTGGTCACATGACCTCATTAAAGGCGCGCGTGCTTCTGGGGCTTCAAAATAATGAAAACTTTTACATATTTTAGTATTAAAATTATCTAAATGTAATATATGTACTTAACGGGTTTATTTAAATAGATTTAATAATTTTAAGACCTTTATATTTCTTAAAAGATTTATCAAAGCTTACAGAACTTAAAACTGGAGACCTGAAACAAAATTACTTTTCTAATCATAGTCAGTGAAGGTAACGTATTTACGTTAATCCTCATCCTACCAAATATATTTCACATATAAGAGTCATTAAAGACCCCAAGAACACCCACCTGATTATTGATTAAAGACCAAACTATTTGTGTTTCACGTGAATATTATTCCAATCTAATATCAGAAGATTCTATTAAAGTGATAACTTTTACATTTTTACACAACTTAGAAGCAAAATTTCAAAAGATAACCTACATACAATTTTTTTGATCAAGCATATTGTATGTGCTGAAACTTGCACATACCTACTTCGCTTACATTTATCCTCTCAGTGACAACAATAATGAAGCTTTAGTTACAAAATCTTTAAAATATCATTTTATTACAGATATTTACACATATTACAAACAAAGCGTACAATCATTAAAACTGGCTTAAATTGAAGTGACCAGTAGATTCAGAACCAAAAATCAATCAGCTCGATTAATGAAGCTTGAACAAGTAAACATGGAGGTTAAAGTAATCTTTTTCACCTATAAACAGGACGGCTGTGCAGAAGAAGAATCACAGACTCTCTGAAGCAAAACCACACAGAAGCTGTTTCAGTGACTTCAGTAAGAGACCTGCCTCTTTCTTTAAAAACACTTCATCCAGCCTCAAACTTCATCACAAACTCGGGGCTCATTTCAAGCAGACCGCCACCATCCGCATGATCGCCTCCCTGCAAAGCACATCACATAAATCAGACAGGCTTTGAAGGACTCTGATACTGAACATTTCTACAGATAATTTGAATAAATGGTGCAAACATTACAAACCTCACAAAGGGGATGTACGACAGACTGTACCTGCAGACGAAGCACATTTTATATCACAAATTAAGTCATGTCCAAAATTTTGGTTAAAATTCAAGAACAACGACTCACCAGGAAAATGACAAGACCTGCAAGATGACAAATAACAAAGCAAGTCCAAAGTTCTTCCACTGTAGAAAAACAAATTATTAAAGATTGAAGTTAATTTATTCTACAAATTTGGCACAAATACAAAAAAAAAAAGAATCAAAAGTAAGGACACATCACTCACCCAGAAGGCTGCACAGAGAGTCAACACGAGACAAGTCTGGAACAAATGATGGGACAAAAATAATCAACAGAACAGACTCTAAAAATGGACATTGATTGATGGTCATTCATCATTGGCACTAAATAAAGAGAATCATGCTTAGAATGGCTGTATATTCTTTTAGTCTGTTTTCTATATTCAGAGTATCTTCCTCTCCCATGTCATAGTTTTAACATATTTTAGGCTAATATTAGTACAGTGCAGTCCTCACACTGCTGCTCATGATCAACATCTTTGGCATCATATGTTTTAAGAATAGATTATAGTTGCAGATATTCACAATAGTGATAGTGTTTTTTTTTTTTTTTTTTTAGCATAATAGTATTTTGTTGGGGTTTTTATAAAATTTCTGAAACCCTTGCTGCCAAGTTTTCAGTTTGTTTGTTGTTGTTTTTATAATGGGCTTTCTTTTTCACATTTTATAATTAATTCTACAATTTATTCTATTAAATTTTGTTCTGTTTTTTTTTGTCCCTCCATATCTAACATGTCGTTATACTGTACTTTTATGACTAGGTTCCTAGACATAGATTAAGCCGAGTCCCAGACTGAATGAAACATTTTTTCTGGAACTACATATAAAAAGCATTCTTGTGAGTCAATTCATTTTTAATCACATTTACTCAACTCTTTAGATAAATGTAACACAGGCCTTCGTTTGTCTTGAATTGTATAAAATTTTAATTGTAATAAGTTCAATCAACCTGTCACTCAATATAGTTCACATATACATTTATTATGTATTTTCATTTTGTTTTATTTTTTCCATACACGAGTACATTACACTACCTGGAAGGACATAATGCACATTTCTGTACAACGTGATTTTTTTCTGCTGCTTTTATAATCCCTTGGATTTGCTACATTTGCTGCTGACTTTACTTGTAATGTTTGCTTTTTAAAAAGTCTTTCAATCCTTCTTTAAAAACAATCTACATTTAGTTTTTACTCTTATGCACCGAAACACCACGTCAAACTCCTCAGAGGTGAAAACTTGCTTGGCAATAAAAACAGATTCTGAATGAGGAACATAAAATTCCAAGTTTCCATTACGGCTTCCTTGTGAATGTCCTCTAAGAAATCTGTGGCTCGATGGGTCAAACACAGTTATGAATGAGAGAATTAGATTTTTTTGCACTTACAAGCATAATTGTGGTGGCCAGCGCTCTTGTTTTGTCACACATCCTTTTCAGCTGCTTCACTGGGCCCATCAGAAACATTGTGCTATTGGACAGAATAAATTAAAACTTTTAAAGTCTGTATTCAATGTGTACACATCGATTATATATACTGCAAATATAATGGACACAAAACCCATCAAAAACTGCTTTGATATGAGTTCTAATTTAACTCTTTGCAGGGTATTGTTGACACTGACCTGCACAGAGCACAAATGTTTCCAAAAGTGTAAAAGACAATGAAGAGAGTGAGACCGATCCTGGGGATGAACAACACACAGACTCCCTGCAAGACACACATGAAGGCGATCTTCACTCAGGGAAAGGATGCAGTGACAACTGCTGCAAACCTCTCAAATGCCTTATCCAAGATACATGACTGGTTAAGACTGAACTGTCTCATGCTTAACAAAACAAAAGCAGTTTTTATGATGGTCACCAAAAAATAAGTGAAGCATAATACTGAAAAATCAGACTGTGGAAAGCTCACCAAGTGACCAGTGACACAGCAGATCTTCTGTGTTGTTAGGTGGGGAAGAATTGGAGATGGTAACTCATTTTGTAAGCTTTGAGAGTTTCAAATCATTTAAAAGTGCTTGTTTACTGTATAAGTCTGTGAATGGGATGGTCCCACCACCCTGAAGGGATTTTATTAAAAACAAAAATGGTATTAGTAGTACAAGGTCAGCCACCAGGGGCGACTGTAAAGTAAAATTTAGAAAGTCTTCCTTTGCACAAAATGCCTTATCTATTAAAGGTTGCACAAACTGGAATACGTTACCTAAAGCTATCAGAGAAAGCTCCACTTTTGTCAGTATAAGCCATGGCTGACTGACAATCAAATGTGTGAACATTGAGGAATTCAGGCACTTTAAAATCAGGCTCTTTTATGATATGCCTTTTATGACAGGCTATGCCTAGAAAGCACTTTTCTAAAATAGCAGCACTTTAGGGTAGGTTTAACCCAGTCAGTATTAATTGTCATTGTCTTTGTTTTACCATATTGTTTTTTATAAGTCTGTAACACTTGTTTTTTTCTTTTGTATGTGGGACTACAGATGGAAATTAGCCTTGTGCTAAATCTGGCATATTTACTGCGTAAACTATTATGAGATTGTATGTTCATTAATATAAAGTGTCCCATCCAAATAAATTAACAAATGAAACAAAGGCAGGTGAATCTCAGTTTCCCAGACATGGATTAGCCTAGTTTTAGATTATTTCTTGGATTTTTCTTTAAGTCTAGGACTAGGTTTAATCCATGTCTGGGAAACAGTTTCAAGCTGCAGCTGGCACTTTAAGGCAGAACTTGGTCTGTCAAATGAATGAACATCATATCTTCTACATTCCTCAGAGCCAGAAGAACCAGTAAGGCCACATCACCTCTCCCTGCACACTTCCTTATTACGGAGAGCAACACAACATTTTTAAAGAAATTATGATAGATCCTTACCAGGACTGTACAAGCAGCTCCCACCACAAAACAGGCGACGAAGCCCTTCAGACGTGTCCCCCAGCCTAAAGTAGAGGCCTCGTTCACTGTCTGAATGAGTGGAGTTAAAATAAATGATCAATAAACAGCCCAGCTGGAATCACAGTTCAGGTAGAGATTCACAGCTGGCGTGTAGTTTTACCTTTAAAATGGTTCTGTCATCTCTTCGCGCCTCCTCACCACTTAGAACTGACTTTAATTTATCCATCGCTGAAGATCCTTAAAAAGCCCACTCAAGTGGAGAATAAATCTGTTTCCTGGACTGAGAGGAACTTTGCAGAGTTTCCTTAAATCTGTGTGGATGGAGAGCGGCGTCACATGGCTGCAGTGAGGAGCTGTCAGTACCTCACCTGGCCAGGTGAGTTACTTTATTAGTCACACCTGAGCAGAGCAGCAGCAGGAGGTCTCACTCTGTTCCCTTTTTAACAGCCATATGACTCAACCTTTTCTTTTTATGGAAAAAGTTGACCAAAGCAAGCAGACAGCATGAAAAAGAGCTTTAAATGATCTTCTGACAAACTGAGGTGTCAGTTTACTTTAGGTGTGTTCCCTGAGATGAATCCATCATGCCAGGTTGTAACAATTGTGTCTATATTGAACTGTAGTCACTTTGATTATCTATCAAAACATAAATTGAGTATCTCGATAATCAGATAAAACACATTTGAGATTTTTTTTCTATTTTCTGTTAAGATTTTCTGTTTTCATTGTCCTGTGTGATAATTAACAGAACTGTTTTTGAACAGTTAATCGAATAAATCAATATTCAACCTTCATTTAATCAGTTTTCTGGAGGATTTGCTTTTTTCTATGTTTTATGCGATAATTGAGTATGTTTGGTGTTTCATTCAACTGATATTTTTTTTACTATTTTTTGTGAGGATTGGCTATTTTTCTTTATGTAATATAATGATGAACCAAACACAGATTTTTGAAGCTTCTAATTAATAAAACAACAAATTCACATTTTCTCACCAGTTTCCATGAGGACTTGTTTTTTGTGTCTGATGAGATGACTGACTTAACATCATTTGACAGTTTATTGCTATTCTCTGAGGATTTTCAAATTTTTCGTCATCTAATATAATCATTAACTATATAAATGAATGTCGGATTGGGAATCAAATCAAACAAACACATTTTACTTACATTTCATCAATATTTTATGTAAGGATTTGGTGTTTATCCTGTCCGCTATGGGATAATTAACTTAAAATGTTTAGTTTTTGGACTGGTAATCCAATAAAACACACTTATCTGACACTGTTGGCCGCTTTGTCACATTTTCAACGTTGCAGACTATTCAGGGTAAATTTGTAGGCGCTTAAAGCAAACAGGAGCACATTTTGAAGCACTTTCTACAGTGAGCCTTCTCTGCTACAGAAGATCTTTGCTACAGAAGATCTTTGCTGACAGCTGTTGGCAGTAGGTTTGTAGAGTATTGTTCTGCCCTGGCAAAAATAAGTCTCCAGGAACAATTTATCAGCCTGAGGATAGCATTACTACCAGTGGCGTGCACAGATAAGACACCAGATGATGCTAGAGCACCTACCCCTTGTCCTCAGCATCAAGCAGGTGCCCTCCGCATCTCAACTTTTTAAAAAAAAAATTTAAACATTAAACACACACACACAACCTGTGCCATGTCGTGTCGTGACTCGCCCCACCCCATCTCGTAAGCGGACACGCATGTGGCCGCAGCTGCACAGCCCACAGGCATGTCCACCCTGACTGTAGCCACCAACCAGGTAACACGTAAATGAATCCAGTGTTTTGTTCATCAGCCTCAGTTGCCACACGGTGCATTTATTTGTCTCATGCAGCGCTAAACCGTGTAGGTTTATTATTATAAGTTACCAATTGTTACGGTACAATGTTTTATTGACCCTTTGTGTGTTAAGATGTTAAAATGTGTTCCTGATTTTATTTTTTTCAGATCTCACACTGTTATATTAAGGCAGCCAGTGGTTCTAAAAGTGCCCTTTTTTTCCCACTGAGCACCTGCCCCTCAAAATGTCTGTGCACGCCACTGCTCGTCACATCAGACCAATGAAATTACTGAACAGGTCACATTGGACCAATGAAACTGTTCAAATTAAATCAAACGTCATGCACACTCCCTCATCATGGAAAACAAACAAAGAAATGCATATGATGCAGCTTTTAAGTTTAACCCTCGTGTTGTCCTGCGGGTCAAATTAACCTGTTTTAAAGTTTAAAAATGTGGGGGAAAATATAAATTTTCACAGTGAAACTTCTGATGTCCACATTTTCAACATTTTTTGGAAATCTTTGAACATTTTTTGGTGGAAAAAATGAAATGTTAAAAATGTTTCTTAAGAACATATTAGAAGTTTTACTGAAGCAGCTGCCTTTCCACACATGCAAGTGGGACAAGTGAGAGAGCCGGGACGGTTTGGTTGGAAAGAAAAGAGGGGAGAGGGCTGGAGCATGAGACTTTGTCCTGGGATGTGACAGGAGTGGGAGAGGAGGATTTGGGAGTGGGCGAGTGATTATGAAAGAGTCATGCTTGCGATCCACACTGGCCCACATACTGGATATTGAAGAAAGCATTGTGCTACAGTGCTTGTTGGGCTGAATCGCATAGCTTTTAAAAAGTCAGGGACAGTCTCAGAGCAGGTTGAAGTTCTGAATAAAAACCACGTTGAAAGCTGTGCATGTAGACTGCAGCCAGGTGTGCAGGGAGAAGATCCAGCTAAAGCTATCTGATCACAGGTGTCGGCGGAGCGAGCAAGCGAACGGACACCTGTGATCAAATACCATTAGCTGGATACTCTCCCTGCACAGCTTTCAACTTTGGCTGGAACACTTTGGCTGGAACACACTTGACATTAGCTGTAACACACTAGATCTAATGCATTAGCTGTGGTACAATAGATACAAAAAATGAACTCGTATTGATTAGCTGCGGTACAATAGATGCAAAACATTAGCTCTGAGACATTAGTTGCGGTACAACAGATGCAAAAAAAAAAAAAGAGCTCTTAGACAGCTGCGGTACAATAGATGCAAAAATCGAACTCAGACATTAGCTGCAGTAAAACAGATGCACAAAAAATGAGCTCTGAGACATTAGCTGTGGTACAACAGATGCAAATAATGAGCTCTTACACATAAGCTGTGGTAGAACATGAAAAAATGACCTCAAACATTAACTGCAGTACACAATGCAAAAAATGAGCTCGTATACATTAGCTGGGGTACAATACACAATGCAAAAAATGAGCTCAAACATTATCTGTGATACAACAGATGCAAAAATTGAGCTTTTTTTCCTTTTTTTTGTTTGTCTGCATTTATTCTCATTGTTTAACTCCACAAAAGAGGTGTCAACATTATATGAGATTGACGCATATTTTAGTCTTGCACCAAAATGTTTCAATATTTAGTGCATGTGTGTGACCATCACCAAAAACTGAGCTCTAAAATATTAGCTGCGGTACAAAAGATACAAAAAATTAGCTTGTATACATTAGCTGCGGTACAATACACAATGCAAAAAAAATTAGCTCTTATACGTTAGCTGGGGTATAACACACAATGCAAAAACTGAGCTCTTAAATATTAGCTATGCTACAAAAGATACAAAAAATGAGCTCGTATATATTAGCTGCGATAGAATATGCAATGACAAAAATGAGCTCTTATACATTACCTGGGGTACAATAACCAATGCAAAAAATGAGCTCTTAATCATTAGCTGTGATACAACAGATGCAAAAACTGAGCGCTTCAATATTAGCTGCAGTATACAAAAAATGAGCTCGTATACATTAGCTGGGGTACAATACACAATGCAAAAAATGAGCTCTTCAACATTAGCTGTGATACGAAAGATGCAAAAACTGAGCTGTTAAATATTAGCTGCGGTATAGAAAAAATGGTCGAAGTTCTGAATAAAAACCATGTTGAAAGCTGTGCATGTAGACTGCAGCCAGGTGTGCAGGGAGGGGATCCAGCTAAAGCTATCTGATCACAGGTGTCGGCGGAGCAAGCGAGCAAGCGAAGGGCGGCGGAGCAAGCGACTGAGCGAGCATATGGACACCTGTGATCAAAAAGCTTTGGCTGGATCCTCTCCCTGCACAGCTTTCAACTTGGCTGGAACACTTTGGCTGGAACACTTTGGCTGGAGCACTTGGGTGGGAACACCTGGGCTGGAACACACTTGACATTAGTAGTACATTAGCTTTAATACATTAGCTGTAACACATTAGATCTAATACATTAGCTGTGGTACAATAGATACAAAAAATGAACTCGTATTCATTAGCTGCGGTACAATAGATGCAAAACATTAGCTCTTAGACATTAGCTGGAATACAATACACAATACAAAGAATGAGCTCTTAAACATTAGCTGTGATACAACAGATGCAAAAACTCAGCTCTTAAATATTACCTGGGATATACAAAAAATGAGCTCTTAAAAATTAGCTGCAGTACAATACACAATGGAAAAAATGAGCTCTGATGAATTAGCTGGGGTACAATACACAATGCAAAAAATGAGCTCTTAAACATTAGCTGTGAGACAAGAGGTGCAAAAACTGAACTCTTAAATATTAGCTGCGGTACAACAGGAAGGGCGGCGGAGCGAGCGAGCGAACGGACACCTGTGATCAAATAGCTTTAGCTGGATCCTCTCCCTGGACAGCTTTCAACTTGGCTGGAACTTGGCTGGAACACCTGGGCTGGAACACACTTGACATTAGTAGTACATTAGCTTTAACACATTAGCTGTAACACATTAGATCTAATACATTAGCTGTGGTACAATAGATACAAAAAATGAGCTCGTATACATTAGCTGGGGTACAATACACAATGGAAAAAATGAGCACAAACATTAGCTGTGATACAACAGGTGCAAAAACTGAACTCTTAAATATTAGCTGCAGTATAACATACAGAAAATGAGCTCGTATACATTAGCTGGGGTACAATACACAATGCAAAAAAGGAGCTTTTAAACATTAGCTATGATACAACAGATGGAAAAATGGAGCTCTTCAATATTAGCTGTGGTACAACAGATACAAAAAATGAGCTCGTATACATTAGCTGTGGTACAATACACAATGCAAAAAATGAGCTCTTAAACATTAGCTATGATACAACAGATGGAAAAATGGAGCTCTTCAATATTAGCTGCGGTACAACAGATACAAAAAATGAGCTCATATGCATTAGCTGTGGTACAATACACAATGGAAAAAATGAGCTCTGATAAATTAGCTGGGGTACAATACACAACGCAAAAAATGAGCTCTTAAACATTAGCTGTGATACAAGAGGTGCAAAAACTGAAGTCTTAAATATTAGCTGCGGTATACAAAAAATGAGCTCGTATACATTAGCTGGGTTACAATACACAATGCAAAAAATGAGCTCTTAAACATTAGCTGTGATAAAACATGCAAAAACTGAGCTCTTAAATATTAGCTGCAGTACAACAGATACAAAAAATGAGCTCGTATACATTAGCTGTTGTACAATACACAATGCACAAAAATGAGCTCTTAAACATTAGCTGTGATACAACAGGTGCAAAAACTGAACTCTTAAACATTAGCTGCAGTATAACATACAGAAAATGAGCTCGTATACATTAGCTGCGGAACAATACACAATGGAAATAATGAGCTCTGATAAATTAGCTGGGGTACAATACACAATGCAAAAAAATGAGCTCTTAAACATTAGCTGTGATAAAACATGCAAAAACTGAGCTCTTAAATATTAGCTGCGGTACAACACATACAAAAAATGAGCTCGTATACATTAGCTGGGGTACAATACACAATGCAAAAAATGAGCTCTTAAACATTAGCTGTGATACAAGAGGTGCAAAAACTGAAGTCTTAAATATTAGCTGCGGTATACAAAAAATGAGCTCGTATACATTAGCTGGGGTACAATACACAATGCAAAAAAATGAGCTCTTAAACATTAGCTGTGATACAACAGGTGCAAAAACTGAACTCTTAAACATTAGCTGCAGTATAACATACAGAAAATGAGCTCGTATACATTAGCTGCGGAACAATACACAATGGAAAAAATGAGCTCTGATAAATTAGCTGGGGTACAATACACAATGCAAAAAATGAGCTCTTAAACATTAGCTGTGATAAAAGAGGTGCAAAAACTGAAGTCTTAAATATTAGCTGCGGTATACAAAAAATGAGCTCGTATACATTAGCTGGGGTACAATAGACAATGGAAAAAATGAGCTCAAACATTAGCTGTGATAGAACAGGTGCAAAAACTGAACTCTTAAATATTAGCTGCAGTAAAACATACAGGAAATGAGCTCGTATACATTAGCTGCGGAACAATACACAGTGGAAAAAATGAGCTCTGATGAATTAGCTGGGGTACAATACACAATGCAAAAAAATGAGCTCTCAAATATTAGCTGCGGTACAACACATACAAAAAATGAGCTCTGATAAATTAGCTGGGGTACAATACACAATGCAAAAAATGAGCTCTTAAACATTAGCTGTGATACAAGAGGTGCAAAAACTGAAGTCTTAAATATTAGCTGCGGTATAACGTACAGAAAATGAGCTCGTATACATTAGCTGCGGTACAATACACAATGGAAATAATGAGCTCTGATAAATTAGCTGGGGTACAATACACAACGCAAAAAATGAGCTCTTAAACATTAGCTGTGATACAAGAGGTGCAAAAACTGAAGTCTTAAATATTAGCTGCGGTATACAAAAAATGAGCTCGTATACATTAGCTGCGGTACAATACACAATGGAAAAAATGAGCTCTGATAAATTAGCTGGGGTACAATACACAATGCAAAAAATGAGCTCTTAAACATTAGCTGTGATAAAACATGCAAAAACTGAGCTCTTAAATATTAGCTGCGGTACAACAGATACAAAAAATGAGCTCGTATACATTAGCTGGTGTACAATACACAATGCACAAAAATGAGCTCTTAAACATTAGCTGTGATACAACAGGTGCAAAAACTGAACTCTTAAACATTAGCTGCAGTATAACATACAGAAAATGAGCTCGTATACATTAGCTGCGGAACAATACACAATGGAAATAATTAGCTCTGATAAATTAGCTGGGGTACAATACACAATGCAAAAAATGAGCTCTTAAACATCAGCTGTGATAAAACATGCAAAAACTGAGCTCTTAAATATTAGCTGCGGTACAACACATACAAAAAATGAGCTCGTATACATTAGCTGGGGTACAATACACAATGCAAAAAAGGAGCTTTTAAACATTAGCTATGATACAACAGATGGAAAAACTGAGCTCTTCAATATTAGCTGCGGTACAACACATACAAAAAATGAGCTTCTATACATTAGCTGCGGTACAATACACAATGGAAAAAATGAGCTCTGATAAATTAGCTGGGGTACAATACACAATGCAAAAAATGAGCTCTTAAACATTAGCTGTGATACAAGAGGTGCAAAAACTGAAGTCTTAAATATTAGCTGCGGTATAACGTACAGATAATGAGCTCGTATACATTAGCTGCGGAACAATACACAATGGAAAAAATGAGCTCTGATAAATTAGCTGGGGTACAATACACAATGCAAAAAAATGAGCTCTTAAACATTAGCTGTGATACAACAGATGCAAGAACTGAACTCTTAAATATTAGCTGCAGTATACAAAAAATGAGCTCGTATACATTAGCTGCGGTACAATACACAATGGGAATAATGAGCTCTGATAAATTAGCTGGGTTACAATACACAATGCAAAAAAATGAGCTCGTAAACATTCGCTGTGATAAAACATGCAAAAACTGAGCTCTTAAATATTAGCTGCGGTACAACACATACAAAAAATGAGCTCGTATACATTAGCTGGGGTACAATACACAATGCAAAAAAGGAGCTTTTAAACATTAGCTATGATACAACAGATGGAAAAATGGAGCTCTTCAATATTAGCTGTGGTACAACAGATACAAAAAATGAGCTCGTATACATTAGCTGTGGTACAATACACAATGCAAAAAATGAGCTCTTACACATTAGCTATGATACAACAGATGGAAAAACTGAGCTCTTCAATATTAGCTTCGGTACAACACATACAAAAAATGAGCTTCTATACATTAGCTGCGGTACAATACACAATGGAAAAAATGAGCTCTGATAAATTAGCTGGGGTACAATACACAATGCAAAAAATGAGCTCTTAAACATTAGCTGTGATACAAGAGGTGCAAAAACTGAAGTCTTAAATATTAGCTGCGGTATACAAAAAATGAGCTCGTATACATTAGCTGGGGTACAATACACAATGCAAAAAATGAGCTCAAACATTAGCTGTGATACAACAGGTGCAAAAACTGAACTCTTAAATATTAGCTGCAGTATATCGTACAGAAAATGAGCTCGTATACATTAGCTGCGGTACAATACACAATGGAAAAAATGAGCTCTGATAAATTAGCTGGGGTACAATACACAATGCAAAAAATGAGCTCTTAAACATTCGCTGTCATACAAGAGGTGCAAAAACTGAACTCTTAAATATTAGCTGCGGTACAACAGGAAGGGCGGCGGAGCGAGGGAGCGAACGGACACCTGTGATCAAATAGCTTTAGCTGGATCCTCTCCCTGGACAGCTTTCAACTTGGCTGGAAAACTTTGGGTGGAACACTTTGGCTGGAACACTTTGGCTGGAACACCTGGGCTGGAACACCTGGGCTGGAACACACTTGACATTAGTAGTACATTAGCTTTAACACATTAGCTGTAACACATTAGATCTAATACATTAGCTGTGGTACAATAGATACAAAAAATGAACTCGTATTCATTAGCTGCGCTACAATAGATGCAAAACATTAGCTCTTAGACATTAGCTGGGTTACAATACACAATGCAAAAAATGAGCTCTTAAACATTAGCTGTGATACAAGAGGTGCAAAAACTGAACTCTTAAATATTAGCTGCAGTATAACATACAGAAAATGAGCTCATATACATTAGCTGCGGAACAATACACAATGGAAAAAATGAGCTCTGATAAATTAGCTGGGGTACAATACACAATGAAAAAAAATGAGCTCTTAAACATTAGCTGTGATACAACAGATGCAAGAACTGAACTCTTAAATATTAGCTGCAGTATACAAAAAATGAGCTCGTATACATTAGCTGCGGTACAATACACAATGGAAAAAATGAGCTCTGATAAATTAGCTGGGGTACAATACACAATGCAAAAAAATGAGCTCTTAAACATTAGCTGTGACAAAACATGCAAAAACTGAGCTCTTAAATATTAGCTGCGGTACAACACACAAAAAATGAGCTCGTATACATTAGCTGGGGTACAATACACAATGCAAAAAAGGAGCTTTTAAACATTAGCTATGATACAACAGATGGAAAAATGGAGCTCTTCAATATTAGCTGCGGTAACCCAGATACAAAAAATGAGCTCATATACATTAGCTGTGGTACAATACACAATGGAAAAAATGAGCTCTGAAAATTAGCTGGGGTACAATACACAATGCAAAAAATGAGCTCTTAAACATTAGCTGTGATAAAACATGCAAAAACTGAGCTCTTAAATATTAGCTGCGGTACAACAGATACAAAAAATGAGCTCGTATACATTAGCTGGTGTACAATACACAATGCAAAAAATGAGCTCTTAAACATTAGCTGTGATACAACAGGTGCAAAAACTGAACTCTTAAACATTAGCTGCAGTATAACATACAGAAAATGAGCTCGTATACATTAGCTGCGGAACAATACACAATGGAAAAAATGAGCTCTGATAAATTAGCTGGGGTACAATACACAATGCAAAAAATGAGCTCTTAAACATTAGCTGTGATACAAGAGGTGCAAAAACTGAAGTCTTAAATATTAGCTGCGGTATAACGTACAGATAATGAGCTCGTATACATTAGCTGCGGAACAATACACAATGGAAAAAATGAGCTCTGATAAATTAGCTGGGGTACAATACACAATGCAAAAAAATGAGCTCTTAAACATTAGCTGTGATACAACAGATGCAAGAACTGAACTCTTAAATATTAGCTGCAGTATACAAAAAATGAGCTCGTATACATTAGCTGCGGTACAATACACAATGGGAATAATGAGCTCTGATAAATTAGCTGGGTTACAATACACAATGCAAAAAAATGAGCTCGTAAACATTCGCTGTGATAAAACATGCAAAAACTGAGCTCTTAAATATTAGCTGCGGTACAACACATACAAAAAATGAGCTCGTATACATTAGCTGGGGTACAATACACAATGCAAAAAAGGAGCTTTTAAACATTAGCTATGATACAACAGATGGAAAAATGGAGCTCTTCAATATTAGCTGTGGTACAACAGATACAAAAAATGAGCTCGTATACATTAGCTGTGGTACAATACACAATGCAAAAAATGAGCTCTTACACATTAGCTATGATACAACAGATGGAAAAACTGAGCTCTTCAATATTAGCTTCGGTACAACACATACAAAAAATGAGCTTCTATACATTAGCTGCGGTACAATACACAATGGAAAAAATGAGCTCTGATAAATTAGCTGGGGTACAATACACAATGCAAAAAATGAGCTCTTAAACATTAGCTGTGATACAAGAGGTGCAAAAACTGAAGTCTTAAATATTAGCTGCGGTATACAAAAAATGAGCTCGTATACATTAGCTGGGGTACAATACACAATGCAAAAAATGAGCTCAAACATTAGCTGTGATACAACAGGTGCAAAAACTGAACTCTTAAATATTAGCTGCAGTATATCGTACAGAAAATGAGCTCGTATACATTAGCTGCGGTACAATACACAATGGAAAAAATGAGCTCTGATAAATTAGCTGGGGTACAATACACAATGCAAAAAATGAGCTCTTAAACATTCGCTGTCATACAAGAGGTGCAAAAACTGAACTCTTAAATATTAGCTGCGGTACAACAGGAAGGGCGGCGGAGCGAGGGAGCGAACGGACACCTGTGATCAAATAGCTTTAGCTGGATCCTCTCCCTGGACAGCTTTCAACTTGGCTGGAAAACTTTGGGTGGAACACTTTGGCTGGAACACTTTGGCTGGAACACCTGGGCTGGAACACACTTGACATTAGTAGTACATTAGCTTTAACACATTAGCTGTAACACATTAGATCTAATACATTAGCTGTGGTACAATAGATACAAAAAATGAACTCGTATTCATTAGCTGCGCTACAATAGATGCAAAACATTAGCTCTTAGACATTAGCTGGGTTACAATACACAATGCAAAAAATGAGCTCTTAAACATTAGCTGTGATACAAGAGGTGCAAAAACTGAACTCTTAAATATTAGCTGCAGTATAACATACAGAAAATGAGCTCATATACATTAGCTGCGGAACAATACACAATGGAAAAAATGAGCTCTGATAAATTAGCTGGGGTACAATACACAATGCAAAAAAATGAGCTCTTAAACATTAGCTGTGACAAAACATGCAAAAACTGAGCTCTTAAATATTAGCTGCGGTACAACACACAAAAAATGAGCTCGTATACATTAGCTGGGGTACAATACACAATGCAAAAAAGGAGCTTTTAAACATTAGCTATGATACAACAGATGGAAAAATGGAGCTCTTCAATATTAGCTGCGGTAACCCAGATACAAAAAATGAGCTCATATACATTAGCTGTGGTACAATACACAATGGAAAAAATGAGCTCTGAAAATTAGCTGGGGTACAATACACAATGCAAAAAATGAGCTCTTAAACATTAGCTGTGATAAAACATGCAAAAACTGAGCTCTTAAATATTAGCTGCGGTACAACAGATACAAAAAATGAGCTCGTATACATTAGCTGGTGTACAATACACAATGCAAAAAATGAGCTCTTAAACATTAGCTGTGATACAACAGGTGCAAAAACTGAACTCTTAAACATTAGCTGCAGTATAACATACAGAAAATGAGCTCGTATACATTAGCTGCGGAACAATACACAATGGAAAAAATGAGCTCTGATAAATTAGCTGGGGTACAATACACAATGCAAAAAATGAGCTCTTAAACATTAGCTGTGATACAAGAGGTGTAAAAACTGAAGTCTTAAATATTAGCTGCGGTATACAAAAAATGAGCTCGTATACATTAGCTGGGGTACAATATACAATGGAAAAAATGAGCTCTGATAAATTAGCTGGGGTACAATACACAATGGAAAAAATGAGCTCAAACATTAGCTGTGATTCAACAGGTGCAAAAACTGAACTCTTAAATATTAGCTGCAGTATAACACAGAAAATGAGCTCGTATACATTAGCTGCGGAACAATACACAGTGGAAAAAATGAGCTCTGATAAATTAGCTGGGGTACAATACACAATGCAAAAAAATGAGCTCTTAAATATTAGCTGCGGTACAACACATACAAAAAATGAGCTCGTATACATTAGCTGGGGTACAATACACAATGCAAAAAAGGAGCTTTTAAACATTAGCTATGATACAACAGATGGAAAAACTGAGCTCTTCAATATTAGCTGTGGTACAACACATACAAAAAATGAGCTTCTATACATTAGCTGCGGTACAATACACAATGGAAAAAATGAGCTCTGATAAATTAGCTGGGGTACAATACACAATGCAAAAAATGAGCTCTTAAACATTAGCTGTGATACAAGAGGTGCAAAAACTGAAGTCTTAAATATTAGCTGCGGTATAACGTACAGAAAATGAATTCGTATACATTAGCTGCGGAACAATACACAATGGAAAAAATGAGCTCTGATAAATTAGCTGGGGTACAATACACAATGCAAAAAAATGAGCTCTTAAACATTAGCTGTGATACAACAGATGCAAGAACTGAACTCTTAAATATTAGCTGCAGTATACAAAAAATGAGCTCGTATACATTAGCTGCGGTACAATACACAATGCAAAAAAGGAGCTTTTAAACATTAGCTATGATACAACAGATGGAAAAATGGAGCTCTTCAATATTAGCTGCGGTAACCCAGATACAAAAAATGAGCTCATATACATTAGCTGTGGTACAATACACAATGGAAAAAATGAGCTCTGAAAATTAGCTGGGGTACAATACACAATGCAAAAAATGAGCTCTTAAACATTAGCTGTGATAAAACATGCAAAAACTGAGCTCTTAAATATTAGCTGCGGTACAACAGATACAAAAAATGAGCTCGTATACATTAGCTGGTGTACAATACACAATGCAAAAAATGAGCTCTTAAACATTAGCTGTGATACAACAGGTGCAAAAACTGAACTCTTAAACATTAGCTGCAGTATAACATACAGAAAATGAGCTCGTATACATTAGCTGCGGAA
>NW_026559315.1:0-32759 GCF_022539595.1 Amphiprion ocellaris | reverse complement strand
AGCTTGTATACATTAGCTGGGGTACAATACACAATGCAAAAAATGAGCTCAAATATTAGCTGTGATACAACACATGCAAAAACTGAGCTTGTAAATATTAGCTGCGGTATACAAAAAATGAGCTCGTATACATTAGCTGGGGTACAATCCACAATGCAAAAACGGAGCTCTTAAATATTAGCTGCGGTACAACAGATTCAAAAAATGAGCTCGTATACATTAGCTGCGGTTCAATACAATGCAAAAAATGAGCTCTTATACATTAGCTGGGGTACAATACACAATGCAAAAACTGAGCTCTTAAATATTAGCTGTGGTACAACAGATTCAAAAAATGAGCTCGTATACATTAGCTGCGGTTCAATACAATGCAAAAAATGAGCTCTTATACATTAGCTACGGTACAATACACAATGCAAAAAATGAGCTCGTATACATTAGCTGTGATACAACACGTGCAAAAACTGTGCTTTTAAATATTAGCTGCGGTATACAAAAAATGAGCTTATATACATTAGCTGGGGTACAATACACAATGCAACAAATGAGCTCGTATACATTAGCTGGGGTATAATACATCCTCTACCTGCACAGCTTTCAACTTGCCTGGAACACGTTGGCTGGAAAACGTTGGCTGGAACACGTTGGCTGGAACACCTGGGCTGGAACACCTGGGCTGGAACACACTTGACATGAGTAGTACATTAGCTTTAACACATTAGCTGTAACACATTAGACCTAATACATTAGCTGCGGTACAACAGATACAAAAAATGAGCTCGTATACATTAGCTGGGGTACAATAGACAATGCAAAAACTGAGCTCTTAAATATTAGCTGCGGTTCAACAGATTCCAAAAATGAGCTCGTATACATTAGCTGCGGTTCAATAAACAATGCAAAAAATGAACTACTATACATTAGCTGGGGTACAATACACAATGCAAAAAATTAGCTCTTAAACATTAGCTGGGGTACAATACACAATGCAAAAACTGAGCTCTTAAATATTAGCTGTGGTACAACAGATTCAAAAAATGAGCTCGTACACATTAGCTGGGGTACAATACACAATGCAAAAACGGAGCTCTTAAATATTAGCTGCAGTACAACAGATTGAAAAAATTAGCTTGTATACATTAGCTGCGGTTCAATACAATGCAAAAAATGAACTCTTATACATTAGCTGGGGTACAATACACAATGCAAAAACTGAGCTCTTAAATATTAGCTGCGGTACAACAGATTCAAAAAATGAGCTTGTATACATTAGCTGGGGTACAATACACAATGCAAAAAATGAGCTTGTATACTTTAGCTGGGGTACAATACACAATGCAAAAAATGAGCTCAAATATTAGCTGTGATACAACACATGCAAAAACTGAGTTTGTAAATATTAGCTGCGGTATACAAAAAATGAGCTCGTATACATTAGCTGGGGTACAATAGACAATGCAAAAACGGAGCTCTTAAATAGTAGCTGCGGTACAACAGATTCAAAAAATGAGCTCGTATACATTAGCTGCGGTACAATACAATGCAAAAAATGAACTCATACATTAGCTGGAGTACAATACACAATGCAAAAACTGAGCTCTTAAATATTAGCTGTGGTACAACAGATTCAAAAAATGAGCTCGTATACATTAGCTGGGGTACAATACACAATGCAAAAAATGAGCTTGTATACATTAGCTGGGGTACAATACACAATGCAAAAAATGAGCTCAAATATTAGCTGTGATACAACACATGCAAAAACTGAGCTTGTAAATATTAGCTGCGGTATACAAAAAATGAGCTCGTATACATTAGCTGGGGTACAATCCACAATGCAAAAACGGAGCTCTTAAATAGTAGCTGCGGTACAACAGATTCAAAAAATGAGCTCGTATACATTAGCTGCGGTTCAATACAATGCAAAAAATGAACTCTTATACATTAGCTGGGGTACAATACACAATGCAAAAACTGAGCTCTTAAATATTAGCTGTGGTACAACAGATTCAAAAAATGAGCTCGTATACATTAGCTGGGGTACAATACACAATGCAAAAAATGAGCTTGTATACATTAGCTGGGGTACAATACACAATGCAAAAAATGAGCTCAAATATTAGCTGTGATACAACACATGCAAAAACTGAGTTTGTAAATATTAGCTGCGGTATACAAAAAATGAGCTCGTATACATTAGCTGGGGTACAATAGACAATGCAAAAACGGAGCTCTTAAATAGTAGCTGCGGTACAACAGATTCAAAAAATGAGCTCGTATACATTAGCTGCGGTTCAATACAATGCAAAAAATGAACTCATACATTAGCTGGGGTACAATACACAATGCAAAAACTGAGCTCTTAAATATTAGCTGCGGTACAACAGATTCAAAAAATGAGCTCGTATACATTAGCTGGGGTACAATACACAATGCAAAAAATGAGCTTGTATACATTAGCTGGGGTACAATACACAATGCAAAAAATGAGCTCAAATATTAGCTGTGATACAACACATGCAAAAACTGAGCTTGTAAATATTAGCTGCGGTATACAAAAAATGAGCTCGTATACATTAGCTGGGGTACAATCCACAATGCAAAAACGGAGCTCTTAAATATTAGCTGCGGTACAACAGATTCAAAAAATGAGCTCGTATACATTAGCTGCGGTTCAATACAATGCAAAAAATGAGCTCTTATACATTAGCTGGGGTACAATACACAATGCAAAAACTGAGCTCTTAAATATTAGCTGTGGTACAACAGATTCAAAAAATGAGCTCGTATACATTAGCTGCGGTTCAATACAATGCAAAAAATGAGCTCTTATACATTAGCTACGGTACAATACACAATGCAAAAAATGAGCTCGTATACATTAGCTGTGATACAACACGTGCAAAAACTGTGCTTTTAAATATTAGCTGCGGTATACAAAAAATGAGCTCATATACATTAGCTGGGGTACAATACACAATGCAAAAAATGAGCTCGTATACATTAGCTGGGGTATAATACATCCTCTACCTGCACAGCTTTCAACTTGCCTGGAACACGTTGGCTGGAAAACGTTGGCTGGAACACGTTGGCTGGAACACGTTGGCTGGAACACCTGGGCTGGAACACCTGGGCTGGAACACACTTGACATGAGTAGTACATTAGCTTTAACACATTAGCTGTAACACATTAGACCTAATACATTAGCTGCGGTACAACAGATACAAAAAATGAGCTCGTATACATTAGCTGGGGTACAATACACAATGCAAAAAATGAGCTCGTATACATTAGCTGGGGTACAATAGACAATGCAAAAACTGAGCTCTTAAATATTAGCTGCGGTTCAACGGATTCCAAAAATGAGCTCGTATACATTAGCTGCGGTTCAATAAACAATGCAAAAACGGAGCTCTTAAATATTAGCTGGGGTACAATACACAATGCAAAAACTGAGCTCTTAAATAGTAGCTGCGGTACAACAGATTCCAAAAATGAGCTCGTATACATTAGCTGCGGTTCAATAAACAATGCAAAAAATGAACTACTATACATTAGCTGGGGTACAATACACAATGCAAAAAATTAGCTCTTAAACATTAGCTGGGGTACAATACACAATGCAAAAACTGAGCTCTTAAATATTAGCTGCGGTACAAAAGATTCAAAAAATGAGCTCGTACACATTAGCTGGGGTACAATACACAATGCAAAAACGGAGCTCTTAAATATTAGCTGCAGTACAACAGATTGAAAAAATTAGCTTGTATACATTAGCTGCGGTTCAATACAATGCAAAAAATGAACTCTTATACATTAGCTGGGGTACAATACACAATGCAAAAACTGAGCTCTTAAATATTAGCTGCGGTACAACAGATTCAAAAAATGAGCTCGTATACATTAGCTGGGGTACAATACACAATGCAAAAAATGAGCTTGTATACTTTAGCTGGGGTACAATACACAATGCAAAAAATGAGCTCAAATATTAGCTGTGATACAACACATGAAAAAACTGAGCTTGTAAATATTAGCTGCGGTATACAAAAAATGAGCTCGTATACATTAGCTGGGGTACAATAGACAATGCAAAAACGGAGCTCTTAAATATTAGCTGTGGTACAACAGATTCAAAAAATGAGCTCGTATACATTAGCTGCGGTTCAATACAATGCAAAAAATGAGCTCTTATACATTAGCTGGGGTACAATACACAATGCAAAAACTGAGCTCTTAAATATTAGCTGTGGTACAACAGATTCAAAAAATGAGCTCGTATACATTAGCTGCGGTTCAATACAATGCAAAAAATGAGCTCTTATACATTAGCTGGGGTACAATACACAATGCAAAAACTGAGCTCTTAAATATTAGCTGCGGTACAACAGATTCAAAAAATGAGCTCGTATACATTAGCTGGGGTACAATACACAATGCAAAAAATGAGCTTGTATACATTAGCTGGGGTACAATACACAATGCAAAAAATGAGCTCAAATATTAGCTGTGATACAACACATGCAAAAACTGAGTTTGTAAATATTAGCTGCGGTATACAAAAAATGAGCTCGTATACATTAGCTGGGGTACAATAGACAATGCAAAAACGGAGCTCTTAAATAGTAGCTGCGGTACAACAGATTCAAAAAATGAGCTCGTATACATTAGCTGCGGTTCAATACAATGCAAAAAATGAGCTCTTATACATTAGCTGGGGTACAATACACAATGCAAAAACTGAGCTCTTAAATATTAGCTGTGGTACAACAGATTCAAAAAATGAGCTCGTATACATTAGCTGCGGTTCAATACAATGCAAAAAATGAGCTCTTATACATTAGCTACGGTACAATACACAATGCAAAAAATGAGCTCGTATACATTAGCTGTGATACAACACGTGCAAAAACTGTGCTTTTAAATATTAGCTGCGGTATACAAAAAATGAGCTCATATACATTAGCTGGGGTACAATACACAATGCAAAAAATGAGCTCGTATACATTAGCTGGGGTATAATACATCCTCTACCTGCACAGCTTTCAACTTGCCTGGAACACGTTGGCTGGAAAACGTTGGCTGGAACACGTTGGCTGGAACACGTTGGCTGGAACACCTGGGCTGGAACACCTGGGCTGGAACACACTTGACATGAGTAGTACATTAGCTTTAACACATTAGCTGTAACACATTAGACCTAATACATTAGCTGCGGTACAACAGATACAAAAAATGAGCTCGTATACATTAGCTGGGGTACAATACACAATGCAAAAAATGAGCTCGTATACATTAGCTGGGGTACAATAGACAATGCAAAAACTGAGCTCTTAAATATTAGCTGCGGTTCAACAGATTCCAAAAATGAGCTCGTATACATTAGCTGCGGTTCAATAAACAATGCAAAAAATGAACTACTATACATTAGCTGGGGTACAATACACAATGCAAAAAATTAGCTCTTAAACATTAGCTGGGGTACAATACACAATGCAAAAACTGAGCTCTTAAATATTAGCTGCGGTACAAAAGATTCAAAAAATGAGCTCGTACACATTAGCTGGGGTACAATACACAATGCAAAAACGGAGCTCTTAAATATTAGCTGCAGTACAACAGATTGAAAAAATTAGCTTGTATACATTAGCTGCGGTTCAATACAATGCAAAAAATGAACTCTTATACATTAGCTGGGGTACAATACACAATGCAAAAACTGAGCTCTTAAATATTAGCTGCGGTACAACAGATTCAAAAAATGAGCTCGTATACATTAGCTGGGGTACAATACACAATGCAAAAAATGAGCTTGTATACTTTAGCTGGGGTACAATACACAATGCAAAAAATGAGCTCAAATATTAGCTGTGATACAACACATGAAAAAACTGAGCTTGTAAATATTAGCTGCGGTATACAAAAAATGAGCTCGTATACATTAGCTGGGGTACAATAGACAATGCAAAAACGGAGCTCTTAAATATTAGCTGTGGTACAACAGATTCAAAAAATGAGCTCGTATACATTAGCTGCGGTTCAATACAATGCAAAAAATGAGCTCTTATACATTAGCTGGGGTACAATACACAATGCAAAAACTGAGCTCTTAAATATTAGCTGTGGTACAACAGATTCAAAAAATGAGCTCGTATACATTAGCTGCGGTTCAATACAATGCAAAAAATGAGCTCTTATACATTAGCTGGGGTACAATACACAATGCAAAAACTGAGCTCTTAAATATTAGCTGTGGTACAACAGATATAAAAAATGAGCTCGTATACATTAGCTGCGGTACAAGACACAATGCAAAAAATGAGCTCTTATACATTAGCTGGGGTACAATACACAATGCAAAAAATGAGCTCTTAAACATTAGCTGTGATACAACACATGCAAAAACTGTGCTTTTAAATATTAGCTGCGGTATACAAAAAATGAGCTCGTATACATTAGCTGGGGTACAATACACAATGCAAAAAATGAGCTCGTATACATTAGCTGGGGTACAATACATCCTCTCCCTGCACAGCTTTCAACTTGGCTGGAACACGTTGGCTGGAACACGTTGGCTGGAACACGTTGGCTGGAAAACGTTGGCTGGAACACGTTGGCTGGAACACATTGGACATTAGTACATTAGCGTTAACACATTAGCTGTAACACATTAGACCTAATACATTAGCTGCGGTACAACAGATTCAAAAAATGAGCTCGTATACATTAGCTGGGGTACAATACACAATGCAAAAAATGAGCTTGTATACATTAGCTTGGGTACAATACACAATGCAAAAAATGAGCTCTTAAAAATTAGCTGGGGCACAATGCACAATGCAAAAAGTGAGCTCTTCAATTTTAGCTGCGGTACAACAGATACAAAAAATGAGCTCGTATAGATTAGCTGGGGTATAATACATCCTCTACCTTCACAGCTTTCAACTTGGTTGGAACACGTTGGCTGGAACACTTTGGCTGGAACACCTGGGCTGGAACACCTGGGCTGGAACACACTTGACATGAGTAGTACATTAGCTTTAACACATTAGCTGTAACACATAAGACCTAATACATTAGCTGCGGTACAACAGATACAAAAACTGAGCTCGTATACATTAGCTGGGGTACAATACACAATGCAAAAAATGAGCTCGTATACATTAGCTGGGGTACAATACACAATGCAAAAACGGAGCTCTTAAATATTAGCTGCGGTACAACAGATTCAAAAAATGAGCTCGTATACATTAGCTACGGTACAATACACAATGCAAAAAATGAGCTCGTATACATTAGCTGGGGTTCAATACACAATGCAAAGAATGAGCTCAAACATTAGCTGTGATACAACACGTGCAAAAACTGTGCTTTTAAATATTAGCTGCGGTATACAAAAAATGAGCTCATATACATTAGCTGGGGTATAATACATCCTCTACCTGCACAGCTTTCAACTTGGCTGGAACACGTTGGCTGGAACACGTTGGCTGGAACACGTTGGCTGGAACACACTTGACATGAGTAGTACATTAGCTTTAACACATTAGCTGTAACACATTAGACCTAATACATTAGCTGCGGTACAACAGATACAAAAAATGAGCTCGTATACATTAGCTGGGGTACAATACACAATGCAAAAAATGAGCTCGTATACATTAGCTGGGGTACAATAGACAATGCAAAAACTGAGCTCTTAAATATTAGCTGTGGTTCAACAGATTCCAAAAATGAGCTCGTATACATTAGCTGCGGTTCAATAAACAATGCAAAAAATGAACTACTATACATTAGCTGGGGTACAATACACAATGCAAAAAATTAGCTCTTAAACATTAGCTGGGGTACAATACACAATGCAAAAACTGAGCTCTTAAATATTAGCTGCGGTACAACAGATACAAAAAATGAGCTCGTATACATTAGCTGGGGTACAATACACAATGCAAAAAATGAGCTCGTATACATTAGCTGGGGTACAATACACAATGCAAAAACGGAGCTCTTAAATATTAGCTGCAGTACAACAGATTCAAAAAATGAGCTTGTATACATTAGCTGCGGTTCAATACAATGCAAAAAATGAACTCTTATACATTAGCTGGGGTACAATACACAATGCAAAATCTGAGCTCTTAAATATTAGCTGCGGTACAACAGATTCAAAAAATGAGCTCGTATACATTAGCTGGGGTACAATACACAATGCAAAAAATGAGCTCTGTATACATTAGCTGGGGTACAATACACAATGCAAAAACTGAGCTCTTAAATATTAGCTGCGGATACAACAGATTCAAAAAATGAGCTCGTATACATTAGCTGCGGTTCAATACAATGCAAAAATGAGCTCGTATACATTAGCTGGGGTACAATACACAATGCAAAAACTGAGCTCTTAAATATTAGCTGCGGTACAACAGATTCAAAAAATGAGCTCGTATACATTAGCTGGGGTACAATACACAATGCAAAAAATGAGCTTGTATACATTAGCTGGGGTACAATACACAATGCAAAAAATGAGCTCAAATATTAGCTGTGATACAACACATGCAAAAACTGAGTTTGTAAATATTAGCTGCGGTATACAAAAAATGAGCTCGTATACATTAGCTGGGGTACAATAGACAATGCAAAAACGGAGCTCTTAAATAGTAGCTGCGGTACAACAGATTCAAAAAATGAGCTCGTATACATTAGCTGCGGTTCAATACAATGCAAAAAATGAGCTCTTATACATTAGCTGGGGTACAATACACAATGCAAAAACTGAGCTCTTAAATATTAGCTGTGGTACAACAGATTCAAAAAATGAGCTCGTATACATTAGCTGCGGTTCAATACAATGCAAAAAATGAGCTCTTATACATTAGCTACGGTACAATACACAATGCAAAAAATGAGCTCGTATACATTAGCTGTGATACAACACGTGCAAAAACTGTGCTTTTAAATATTAGCTGCGGTATACAAAAAATGAGCTCATATACATTAGCTGGGGTACAATACACAATGCAAAAAATGAGCTCGTATACATTAGCTGGGGTATAATACATCCTCTACCTGCACAGCTTTCAACTTGCCTGGAACACGTTGGCTGGAAAACGTTGGCTGGAACACGTTGGCTGGAACACCTGGGCTGGAACACCTGGGCTGGAACACACTTGACATGAGTAGTACATTAGCTTTAACACATTAGCTGTAACACATTAGACCTAATACATTAGCTGCGGTACAACAGATACAAAAAATGAGCTCGTATACATTAGCTGGGGTACAATACACAATGCAAAAAATGAGCTCGTATACATTAGCTGGGGTACAATAGACAATGCAAAAACTGAGCTCTTAAATATTAGCTGCGGTTCAACAGATTCCAAAAATGAGCTCGTATACATTAGCTGCGGTTCAATAAACAATGCAAAAAATGAACTACTATACATTAGCTGGGGTACAATACACAATGCAAAAAATTAGCTCTTAAACATTAGCTGGGGTACAATACACAATGCAAAAACTGAGCTCTTAAATATTAGCTGCGGTACAAAAGATTCAAAAAATGAGCTCGTACACATTAGCTGGGGTACAATACACAATGCAAAAACGGAGCTCTTAAATATTAGCTGCAGTACAACAGATTGAAAAAATTAGCTTGTATACATTAGCTGCGGTTCAATACAATGCAAAAAATGAACTCTTATACATTAGCTGGGGTACAATACACAATGCAAAAACTGAGCTCTTAAATATTAGCTGCGGTACAACAGATTCAAAAAATGAGCTCGTATACATTAGCTGGGGTACAATACACAATGCAAAAAATGAGCTTGTATACTTTAGCTGGGGTACAATACACAATGCAAAAAATGAGCTCAAATATTAGCTGTGATACAACACATGAAAAAACTGAGCTTGTAAATATTAGCTGCGGTATACAAAAAATGAGCTCGTATACATTAGCTGGGGTACAATAGACAATGCAAAAACGGAGCTCTTAAATATTAGCTGTGGTACAACAGATTCAAAAAATGAGCTCGTATACATTAGCTGCGGTTCAATACAATGCAAAAAATGAGCTCTTATACATTAGCTGGGGTACAATACACAATGCAAAAACTGAGCTCTTAAATATTAGCTGTGGTACAACAGATTCAAAAAATGAGCTCGTATACATTAGCTGCGGTTCAATACAATGCAAAAAATGAGCTCTTATACATTAGCTGGGGTACAATACACAATGCAAAAACTGAGCTCTTAAATATTAGCTGTGGTACAACAGATATAAAAAATGAGCTCGTATACATTAGCTGCGGTACAAGACACAATGCAAAAAATGAGCTCTTATACATTAGCTGGGGTACAATACACAATGCAAAAAATGAGCTCTTAAACATTAGCTGTGATACAACACATGCAAAAACTGTGCTTTTAAATATTAGCTGCGGTATACAAAAAATGAGCTCGTATACATTAGCTGGGGTACAATACACAATGCAAAAAATGAGCTCGTATACATTAGCTGGGGTACAATACATCCTCTCCCTGCACAGCTTTCAACTTGGCTGGAACACGTTGGCTGGAACACGTTGGCTGGAACACGTTGGCTGGAAAACGTTGGCTGGAACACGTTGGCTGGAACACATTGGACATTAGTACATTAGCGTTAACACATTAGCTGTAACACATTAGACCTAATACATTAGCTGCGGTACAACAGATTCAAAAAATGAGCTCGTATACATTAGCTGGGGTACAATACACAATGCAAAAAATGAGCTTGTATACATTAGCTTGGGTACAATACACAATGCAAAAAATGAGCTCTTAAAAATTAGCTGGGGCACAATGCACAATGCAAAAAGTGAGCTCTTCAATTTTAGCTGCGGTACAACAGATACAAAAAATGAGCTCGTATAGATTAGCTGGGGTATAATACATCCTCTACCTTCACAGCTTTCAACTTGGTTGGAACACGTTGGCTGGAACACTTTGGCTGGAACACCTGGGCTGGAACACCTGGGCTGGAACACCTGGGCTGGAACACACTTGACATGAGTAGTACATTAGCTTTAACACATTAGCTGTAACACATAAGACCTAATACATTAGCTGCGGTACAACAGATACAAAAACTGAGCTCGTATACATTAGCTGGGGTACAATACACAATGCAAAAAATGAGCTCGTATACATTAGCTGGGGTACAATACACAATGCAAAAACGGAGCTCTTAAATATTAGCTGCGGTACAACAGATTCAAAAAATGAGCTCGTATACATTAGCTACGGTACAATACACAATGCAAAAAATGAGCTCGTATACATTAGCTGGGGTTCAATACACAATGCAAAGAATGAGCTCAAACATTAGCTGTGATACAACACGTGCAAAAACTGTGCTTTTAAATATTAGCTGCGGTATACAAAAAATGAGCTCATATACATTAGCTGGGGTATAATACATCCTCTACCTGCACAGCTTTCAACTTGGCTGGAACACGTTGGCTGGAACACGTTGGCTGGAACACGTTGGCTGGAACACACTTGACATGAGTAGTACATTAGCTTTAACACATTAGCTGTAACACATTAGACCTAATACATTAGCTGCGGTACAACAGATACAAAAAATGAGCTCGTATACATTAGCTGGGGTACAATACACAATGCAAAAAATGAGCTCGTATACATTAGCTGGGGTACAATAGACAATGCAAAAACTGAGCTCTTAAATATTAGCTGCGGTTCAACAGATTCCAAAAATGAGCTCGTATACATTAGCTGCGGTTCAATAAACAATGCAAAAAATGAACTACTATACATTAGCTGGGGTACAATACACAATGCAAAAAATTAGCTCTTAAACATTAGCTGGGGTACAATACACAATGCAAAAACTGAGCTCTTAAATATTAGCTGCGGTACAACAGATACAAAAAATGAGCTCGTATACATTAGCTGGGGTACAATACACAATGCAAAAAATGAGCTCGTATACATTAGCTGGGGTACAATACACAATGCAAAAACGGAGCTCTTAAATATTAGCTGCAGTACAACAGATTCAAAAAATGAGCTTGTATACATTAGCTGCGGTTCAATACAATGCAAAAAATGAACTCTTATACATTAGCTGGGGTACAATACACAATGCAAAAACTGAGCTCTTAAATATTAGCTGCGGTACAACAGATTCAAAAAATGAGCTCGTATACATTAGCTGGGGTACAATACACAATGCAAAAAATGAGCTTGTATACATTAGCTGGGGTACAATACACAATGCAAAAAATGAGCTCAAATATTAGCTGTGATACAACACATGCAAAAACTGAGCTTGTAAATATTAGCTGCGGTATACAAAAAATGAGCTCGTATACATTAGCTGGGGTACAATAGACAATGCAAAAACGGAGCTCTTAAATAGTAGCTGCGGTACAACAGATTCAAAAAATGAGCTCGTATACATTAGCTGCGGTTCAATACAATGCAAAAAATGAACTCTTATACATTAGCTGGGGTACAATACACAACGCAAAAAATGAGCTCAAATATTAGCTGTGATACAACACATGCAAAAACTGAGCTTGTAAATATTAGCTGCGGTATACAAAAAATGAGCTCGTATACATTAGCTGGGGTACAATACACAATGCAAAAACGGAGCTCTTAAATATTAGCTGCAGTACAACAGATTCAAAAAATGAGCTCGTATACATTAGCTGCGGTTCAATACAATGCAAAAAATGAGCTCTTATACATTAGCTGGGGTACAATACACAATGCAAAAACTGAGCTCTTAAATATTAGCTGTGGTACAACAGATATAAAAAATGAGCTCGTATACATTAGCTGCGGTACAAGACAATGCAAAAAATGAGCTCTTATACATTAGCTGGGGTACAATACACAATGCAAAAAATGAGCTCTTAAACATTAGCTGTGATAAAACACATGCAAAAACTGTGCTTTTAAATATTAGCTGCGGTATACAAAAAATGAGCTCGTATACATTAGCTGCGGTTCAATACAATGCAAAAAATGAGCTCTTATACATTAGCTGGGGTACAATACACAATGCAAAAACTGAGCTCTTAAATATTAGCTGTGGTACAACAGATTCAAAAAATGAGCTCGTATACATTAGCTGCGGTTCAATACAATGCAAAAAATGAGCTCTTATACATTAGCTACGGTACAATACACAATGCAAAAAATGAGCTCGTATACATTAGCTGTGATACAACACGTGCAAAAACTGTGCTTTTAAATATTAGCTGCGGTATACAAAAAATGAGCTCATATACATTAGCTGGGGTACAATACACAATGCAAAAAATGAGTTCGTATACATTAGCTGGGGTATAATACATCCTCTACCTGCACAGCTTTCAACTTGCCTGGAACACGTTGGCTGGAACACGTTGGCTGGAACACGTTGGCTGGAACACGTTGGCTGGAACACGTTGGCTGGAACACCTGGGCTGGAACACCTGGGCTGGAACACACTTGACATGAGTAGTACATTAGCTTTAACACATTAGCTGTAACACATTAGACCTAATACATTAGCTGCGGTACAACAGATACAAAAAATGAGCTCGTATACATTAGCTGGGGTACAATACACAATGCAAAAAATGAGCTCGTATACATTAGCTGGGGTACAATAGACAATGCAAAAACTGAGCTCTTAAATATTAGCTGCGGTTCAACAGATTCCAAAAATGAGCTCGTATACATTAGCTGCGGTTCAATAAACAATGCAAAAAATGAACTACTATACATTAGCTGGGGTACAATACACAATGCAAAAAATTAGCTCTTAAACATTAGCTGGGGTACAATCCACAATGCAAAAACGGAGCTCTTAAATATTAGCTGCGGTACAACAGATTCAAAAAATGAGCTCGTACACATTAGCTGGGGTACAATACACAATGCAAAAACGGAGCTCTTAAATATTAGCTGCAGTACAACAGATTGAAAAAATTAGCTTGTATACATTAGCTGCGGTTCAATACAATGCAAAAAATGAACTCTTATACATTAGCTGGGGTACAATACACAATGCAAAAACTGAGCTCTTAAATATTAGCTGCGGTACAACAGATTCAAAAAATGAGCTCGTATACATTAGCTGGGGTACAATACACAATGCAAAAAATGAGCTTGTATACATTAGCTGGGGTACAATACACAATGCAAAAAATGAGCTCAAATATTAGCTGTGATACAACACATGCAAAAACTGAGTTTGTAAATATTAGCTGCGGTATACAAAAAATGAGCTCGTATACATTAGCTGGGGTACAATAGACAATGCAAAAACGGAGCTCTTAAATAGTAGCTGCGGTACAACAGATTCAAAAAATGAGCTCGTATACATTAGCTGCGGTTCAATACAATGCAAAAAATGAACTCATACATTAGCTGGGGTACAATACACAATGCAAAAACTGAGCTCTTAAATATTAGCTGCGGTACAACAGATTCAAAAAATGAGCTCGTATACATTAGCTGGGGTACAATACACAATGCAAAAAATGAGCTTGTATACATTAGCTGGGGTACAATACACAATGCAAAAAATGAGCTCAAATATTAGCTGTGATACAACACATGCAAAAACTGAGCTTGTAAATATTAGCTGCGGTATACAAAAAATGAGCTCGTATACATTAGCTGGGGTACAATCCACAATGCAAAAACGGAGCTCTTAAATATTAGCTGCGGTACAACAGATTCAAAAAATGAGCTCGTATACATTAGCTGCGGTTCAATACAATGCAAAAAATGAGCTCTTATACATTAGCTGGGGTACAATACACAATGCAAAAACTGAGCTCTTAAATATTAGCTGTGGTACAACAGATTCAAAAAATGAGCTCGTATACATTAGCTGCGGTTCAATACAATGCAAAAAATGAGCTCTTATACATTAGCTACGGTACAATACACAATGCAAAAAATGAGCTCGTATACATTAGCTGTGATACAACACGTGCAAAAACTGTGCTTTTAAATATTAGCTGCGGTATACAAAAAATGAGCTCATATACATTAGCTGGGGTACAATACACAATGCAAAAAATGAGCTCGTATACATTAGCTGGGGTATAATACATCCTCTACCTGCACAGCTTTCAACTTGCCTGGAACACGTTGGCTGGAACACGTTGGCTGGAACACGTTGGCTGGAACACGTTGGCTGGAACACCTGGGCTGGAACACCTGGGCTGGAACACACTTGACATGAGTAGTACATTAGCTTTAACACATTAGCTGTAACACATTAGACCTAATACATTAGCTGCGGTACAACAGATACAAAAAATGAGCTCGTATACATTAGCTGGGGTACAATACACAATGCAAAAAATGAGCTCGTATACATTAGCTGGGGTACAATAGACAATGCAAAAACTGAGCTCTTAAATATTAGCTGCGGTTCAACAGATTCCAAAAATGAGCTCGTATACATTAGCTGCGGTTCAATAAACAATGCAAAAAATGAACTACTATACATTAGCTGGGGTACAATACACAATGCAAAAAATTAGCTCTTAAACATTAGCTGGGGTACAATACACAATGCAAAAACTGAGCTCTTAAATATTAGCTGCGGTACAACAGATTCAAAAAATGAGCTCGTACACATTAGCTGGGGTACAATACACAATGCAAAAACGGAGCTCTTAAATATTAGCTGCAGTACAACAGATTGAAAAAATTAGCTTGTATACATTAGCTGCGGTTCAATACAATGCAAAAAATGAACTCTTATACATTAGCTGGGGTACAATACACAATGCAAAAACTGAGCTCTTAAATATTAGCTGCGGTACAACAGATTCAAAAAATGAGCTCGTATACATTAGCTGGGGTACAATACACAATGCAAAAAATGAGCTTGTATACATTAGCTGGGGTACAATACACAATGCAAAAAATGAGCTCAAATATTAGCTGTGATACAACACATGCAAAAACTGAGTTTGTAAATATTAGCTGCGGTATACAAAAAATGAGCTCGTATACATTAGCTGGGGTACAATAGACAATGCAAAAACGGAGCTCTTAAATAGTAGCTGCGGTACAACAGATTCAAAAAATGAGCTCGTATACATTAGCTGCGGTTCAATACAATGCAAAAAATGAACTCATACATTAGCTGGGGTACAATACACAATGCAAAAACTGAGCTCTTAAATATTAGCTGCGGTACAACAGATTCAAAAAATGAGCTCGTATACATTAGCTGGGGTACAATACACAATGCAAAAAATGAGCTTGTATACATTAGCTGGGGTACAATACACAATGCAAAAAATGAGCTCAAATATTAGCTGTGATACAACACATGCAAAAACTGAGCTTGTAAATATTAGCTGCGGTATACAAAAAATGAGCTCGTATACATTAGCTGGGGTACAATCCACAATGCAAAAACGGAGCTCTTAAATATTAGCTGCGGTACAACAGATTCAAAAAATGAGCTCGTATACATTAGCTGCGGTTCAATACAATGCAAAAAATGAGCTCTTATACATTAGCTGGGGTACAATACACAATGCAAAAACTGAGCTCTTAAATATTAGCTGTGGTACAACAGATTCAAAAAATGAGCTCGTATACATTAGCTGCGGTTCAATACAATGCAAAAAATGAGCTCTTATACATTAGCTACGGTACAATACACAATGCAAAAAATGAGCTCGTATACATTAGCTGTGATACAACACGTGCAAAAACTGTGCTTTTAAATATTAGCTGCGGTATACAAAAAATGAGCTCATATACATTAGCTGGGGTACAATACACAATGCAAAAAATGAGCTCGTATACATTAGCTGGGGTATAATACATCCTCTACCTGCACAGCTTTCAACTTGCCTGGAACACGTTGGCTGGAACACGTTGGCTGGAACACGTTGGCTGGAACACGTTGGCTGGAACACCTGGGCTGGAACACCTGGGGACCCTGGAACACACTTGACATGAGTAGTACATTAGCTTTAACACATTAGCTGTAACACATTAGACCTAATACATTAGCTGCGGTACAACAGATACAAAAAATGAGCTCGTATACATTAGCTGGGGTACAATACACAATGCAAAAAATGAGCTCGTATACATTAGCTGGGGTACAATAGACAATGCAAAAACTGAGCTCTTAAATATTAGCTGCGGTTCAACAGATTCCAAAAATGAGCTCGTATACATTAGCTGCGGTTCAATAAACAATGCAAAAAATGAACTACTATACATTAGCTGGGGTACAATACACAATGCAAAAAATTAGCTCTTAAACATTAGCTGGGGTAAAATACACAATGCAAAAACTGAGCTCTTAAATATTAGCTGCAGTACAACAGATTGAAAAAATTAGCTTGTATACATTAGCTGCGGTTCAATACAATGCAAAAAATGAACTCTTATACATTAGCTGGGGTACAATACACAATGCAAAAACTGAGCTCTTAAATATTAGCTGCGGTACAACAGATTCAAAAAATGAGCTCGTATACATTAGCTGGGGTACAATACACAATGCAAAAAATGAGCTTGTATACTTTAGCTGGGGTACAATACACAATGCAAAAAATGAGCTCAAATATTAGCTGTGATACAACACATGCAAAAACTGAGCTTGTAAATATTAGCTGCGGTATACAAAAAATGAGCTCGTATACATTAGCTGGGGTACAATAGACAATGCAAAAACGGAGCTCTTACATATTAGCTGTGGTACAACAGATTCAAAAAATGAGCTCGTATACATTAGCTGCGGTTCAATACAATGCAAAAAATGAGCTCTTATACATTAGCTGGGGTACAATACACAATGCAAAAACTGAGCTCTTAAATATTAGCTGTGGTACAACAGATTCAAAAAATGAGCTCGTATACATTAGCTGCGGTTCAATACAATGCAAAAAATGAGCTCTTATACATTAGCTGGGGTACAATACACAATGCAAAAACTGAGCTCTTAAATATTAGCTGTGGTACAACAGATATAAAAAATGAGCTCGTATACATTAGCTGCGGTACAAGACACAATGCAAAAAATGAGCTCTTATACATTAGCTGGGGTACAATACACAATGCAAAAAATGAGCTCTTAAACATTAGCTGTGATACAACACATGCAAAAACTGTGCTTTTAAATATTAGCTGCGGTATACAAAAAATGAGCTCGTATACATTAGCTGGGGTACAATACACAATGCAAAAAATGAGCTCGTATACATTAGCTGGGGTACAATACATCCTCTCCCTGCACAGCTTTCAACTTGGCTGGAACACGTTGGCTGGAACACGTTGGCTGGAACACGTTGGCTGGAAAACGTTGGCTGGAACACGTTGGCTGGAACACATTGGACATTAGTACATTAGCGTTAACACATTAGCTGTAACACATTAGACCTAATACATTAGCTGCGGTACAACAGATTCAAAAAATGAGCTCGTATACATTAGCTGGGGTACAATACACAATGCAAAAAATGAGCTTGTATACATTAGCTGGGGTACAATACACAATGCAAAAAATGAGCTCTTAAAAATTAGCTGGGGTACAATGCACAATGCAAAAAGTGAGCTCTTCAATTTTAGCTGCGGTACAACAGATACAAAAAATGAGCTCGTATAGATTAGCTGGGGTATAATACATCCTCTACCTTCACAGCTTTCAACTTGGTTGGAACACGTTGGCTGGAACACTTTGGCTGGAACACCTGGGCTGGAACACCTGGGCTGGAACACCTGGGCTGGAACACACTTGACATGAGTAGTACATTAGCTTTAACACATTAGCTGTAACACATAAGACCTAATACATTAGCTGCGGTACAACAGATACAAAAACTGAGCTCGTATACATTAGCTGGGGTACAATACACAATGCAAAAAATGAGCTCGTATACATTAGCTGGGGTACAATACACAATGCAAAAACGGAGCTCTTAAATATTAGCTGCGGTACAACAGATTCAAAAAATGAGCTCGTATACATTAGCTACGGTACAATACACAATGCAAAAAATGAGCTCGTATACATTAGCTGGGGTTCAATACACAATGCAAAGAATGAGCTCAAACATTAGCTGTGATACAACACGTGCAAAAACTGTGCTTTTAAATATTAGCTGCGGTATACAAAAAATGAGCTCATATACATTAGCTGGGGTATAATACATCCTCTACCTGCACAGCTTTCAACTTGGCTGGAACACGTTGGCTGGAACACGTTGGCTGGAACACGTTGGCTGGAACACGTTGGCTGGAACACACTTGACATGAGTAGTACATTAGCTTTAACACATTAGCTGTAACACATTAGACCTAATACATTAGCTGCGGTACAACAGATACAAAAAATGAGCTCGTATACATTAGCTGGGGTACAATACACAATGCAAAAAATGAGCTCGTATACATTAGCTGGGGTACAATAGACAATGCAAAAACTGAGCTCTTAAATATTAGCTGCGGTTCAACAGATTCCAAAAATGAGCTCGTATACATTAGCTGCGGTTCAATAAACAATGCAAAAAATGAACTACTATACATTAGCTGGGGTACAATACACAATGCAAAAAATTAGCTCTTAAACATTAGCTGGGGTACAATACACAATGCAAAAACTGAGCTCTTAAATATTAGCTGCGGTACAACAGATACAAAAAATGAGCTCGTATACATTAGCTGGGGTACAATACACAATGCAAAAAATGAGCTCGTATACATTAGCTGGGGTACAATACACAATGCAAAAACGGAGCTCTTAAATATTAGCTGCAGTACAACAGATTCAAAAAATGAGCTTGTATACATTAGCTGCGGTTCAATACAATGCAAAAAATGAACTCTTATACATTAGCTGGGGTACAATACACAATGCAAAAACTGAGCTCTTAAATATTAGCTGCGGTACAACAGATTCAAAAAATGAGCTCGTATACATTAGCTGGGGTACAATACACAATGCAAAAAATGAGCTTGTATACATTAGCTGGGGTACAATACACAATGCAAAAAATGAGCTCAAATATTAGCTGTGATACAACACATGCAAAAACTGAGCTTGTAAATATTAGCTGCGGTATACAAAAAATGAGCTCGTATACGTTAGCTGGGGTACAATAGACAATGCAAAAACGGAGCTCTTAAATAGTAGCTGCGGTACAACAGATTCAAAAAATGAGCTCGTATACATTAGCTGCGGTTCAATACAATGCAAAAAATGAACTCTTATACATTAGCTGGGGTACAATACACAATGCAAAAACTGAGCTCTTAAATATTAGCTGCGGTACAACAGATTCAAAAAATGAGCTCGTATACATTAGCTGGGGTACAATACACAATGCAAAAAATGAGCTTGTATACATTAGCTGGGGTACAATACACAATGCAAAAAATGAGCTCAAATATTAGCTGTGATACAACACATGCAAAAACTGAGTTTGTAAATATTAGCTGCGGTATACAAAAAATGAGCTCGTATACATTAGCTGGGGTACAATAGACAATGCAAAAACGGAGCTCTTAAATAGTAGCTGCGGTACAACAGATTCAAAAAATGAGCTCGTATACATTAGCTGCGGTTCAATACAATGCAAAAAATGAACTCATACATTAGCTGGGGTACAATACACAATGCAAAAACTGAGCTCTTAAATATTAGCTGTGGTACAACAGATTCAAAAAATGAGCTCGTATACATTAGCTGGGGTACAATACACAATGCAAAAAATGAGCTTGTATACATTAGCTGGGGTACAATACACAATGCAAAAAATGAGCTCAAATATTAGCTGTGATACAACACATGCAAAAACTGAGCTTGTAAATATTAGCTGCGGTATACAAAAAATGAGCTCGTATACATTAGCTGGGGTACAATCCACAATGCAAAAACGGAGCTCTTAAATAGTAGCTGCGGTACAACAGATTCAAAAAATGAGCTCGTATACATTAGCTGCGGTTCAATACAATGCAAAAAATGAACTCTTATACATTAGCTGGGGTACAATACACAATGCAAAAACTGAGCTCTTAAATATTAGCTGCGGTACAACAGATTCAAAAAATGAGCTCGTATACATTAGCTGGGGTACAATACACAATGCAAAAAATGAGCTTGTATACATTAGCTGGGGTACAATACACAATGCAAAAAATGAGCTCAAATATTAGCTGTGATACAACACATGCAAAAACTGAGTTTGTAAATATTAGCTGCGGTATACAAAAAATGAGCTCGTATACATTAGCTGGGGTACAATAGACAATGCAAAAACGGAGCTCTTAAATAGTAGCTGCGGTACAACAGATTCAAAAAATGAGCTCGTATACATTAGCTGCGGTTCAATACAATGCAAAAAATGAACTCATACATTAGCTGGGGTACAATACACAATGCAAAAACTGAGCTCTTAAATATTAGCTGCGGTACAACAGATTCAAAAAATGAGCTCGTATACATTAGCTGGGGTACAATACACAATGCAAAAAATGAGCTTGTATACATTAGCTGGGGTACAATACACAATGCAAAAAATGAGCTCAAATATTAGCTGTGATACAACATGCAAAAACTGAGCTTGTAAATATTAGCTGCGGTATACAAAAAATGAGCTCGTATACATTAGCTGGGGTACAATCCACAATGCAAAAACGGAGCTCTTAAATAGTAGCTGCGGTACAACAGATTCAAAAAATGAGCTCGTATACATTAGCTGCGGTTCAATACAATGCAAAAAATGAACTCTTATACATTAGCTGGGGTACAATACACAATGCAAAAACTGAGCTCTTAAATATTAGCTGCGGTACAACAGATTCAAAAAATGAGCTCGTATACATTAGCTGGGGTACAATACACAATGCAAAAAATGAGCTTGTATACATTAGCTGGGGTACAATACACAATGCAAAAAATGAGCTCAAATATTAGCTGTGATACAACACATGCAAAAACTGAGTTTGTAAATATTAGCTGCGGTATACAAAAAATGAGCTCGTATACATTAGCTGGGGTACAATAGACAATGCAAAAACGGAGCTCTTAAATAGTAGCTGCGGTACAACAGATTCAAAAAATGAGCTCGTATACATTAGCTGCGGTTCAATACAATGCAAAAAATGAACTCATACATTAGCTGGGGTACAATACACAATGCAAAAACTGAGCTCTTAAATATTAGCTGCGGTACAACAGATTCAAAAAATGAGCTCGTATACATTAGCTGGGGTACAATACACAATGCAAAAAATGAGCTTGTATACATTAGCTGGGGTACAATACACAATGCAAAAAATGAGCTCAAATATTAGCTGTGATACAACACATGCAAAAACTGAGCTTGTAAATATTAGCTGCGGTATACAAAAAATGAGCTCGTATACATTAGCTGGGGTACAATCCACAATGCAAAAACGGAGCTCTTAAATATTAGCTGCGGTACAACAGATTCAAAAAATGAGCTCGTATACATTAGCTGCGGTTCAATACAATGCAAAAAATGAGCTCTTATACATTAGCTGGGGTACAATACACAATGCAAAAACGGAGCTCTTAAATATTAGCTGTGGTACAACAGATTCAAAAAATGAGCTCGTATACATTAGCTGCGGTTCAATACAATGCAAAAAATGAGCTCTTATACATTAGCTACGGTACAATACACAATGCAAAAAATGAGCTCGTATACATTAGCTGTGATACAACACGTGCAAAAACAGTGCTTTTAAATATTAGCTGCGGTATACAAAAAATGAGCTCATATACATTAGCTGGGGTACAATACACAATGCAAAAAATGAGCTCTTAAACATTAGCTGTGATACAACACATGCAAAAACTGAGCTTGTAAATATTAGCTGCGGTATACAAAAAATGAGCTCGTATACATTAGCTGGGGTACAATACACAATGCAAAAACGGAGTTCTTAAATATTAGCTGCGGTACAACAGATTCAAAAAATGAGCTCGTATACATTAGCTGCAGTTCAATACAATGCAAAAAATGAGCTCTTATACATTAGCTGGGGTACAATACACAATGCAAAAACTGAGCTCTTAAATATTAGCTGTGGTACAACAGATATAAAAAATGAGCTCGTATACATTAGCTGGGGTACAATACACAATGCAAAAAATGAGCTCGTATACATTAGCTGGGGTACAATAGACAATGCAAAAAACTGAGCTCTTAAATATTAGCTGCGGTTCAACAGATTCCAAAAATGAGCTCGTATACATTAGCTGCGGTTCAATAAACAATGCAAAAAATGAACTACTATACATTAGCTGGGGTACAATACACAATGCAAAAAATTAGCTCTTAAACATTAGCTGGGGTACAATACACAATGCAAAAACTGAGCTCTTAAATATTAGCTGCGGTACAACAGATTCAAAAAATGAGCTCGTACACATTAGCTGGGGTACAATACACAATGCAAAAACGGAGCTCTTAAATATTAGCTGCAGTACAACAGATTGAAAAAATTAGCTTGTATACATTAGCTGCGGTTCAATACAATGCAAAAAATGAACTCTTATACATTAGCTGGGGTACAATACACAATGCAAAAACTGAGCTCTTAAATATTAGCTGCGGTACAACAGATTCAAAAAATGAGCTCGTATACATTAGCTGGGGTACAATACACAATGCAAAAAATGAGCTTGTATACTTTAGCTGGGGTACAATACACAATGCAAAAAATGAGCTCAAATATTAGCTGTGATACAACACATGCAAAAACTGAGTTTGTAAATATTAGCTGCGGTATACAAAAAATGAGCTCGTATACATTAGCTGGGGTACAATAGACAATGCAAAAACGGAGCTCTTAAATAGTAGCTGCGGTACAACAGATTCAAAAAATGAGCTCGTATACATTAGCTGCGGTACAATACAATGCAAAAAATGAACTCATACATTAGCTGGAGTACAATACACAATGCAAAAACTGAGCTCTTAAATATTAGCTGTGGTACAACAGATTCAAAAAATGAGCTCGTATACATTAGCTGGGGTACAATACACAATGCAAAAAATGAGCTCAAATATTAGCTGTGATACAACACATGCAAAAACTGAGCTTGTAAATATTAGCTGCGGTATACAAAAAATGAGCTCGTATACATTAGCTGGGGTACAATCCACAATGCAAAAACGGAGCTCTTAAATAGTAGCTGCGGTACAACAGATTCAAAAAATGAGCTCGTATACATTAGCTGCGGTTCAATACAATGCAAAAAATGAACTCTTATACATTAGCTGGGGTACAATACACAATGCAAAAACTGAGCTCTTAAATATTAGCTGTGGTACAACAGATTCAAAAAATGAGCTCGTATACATTAGCTGGGGTACAATACACAATGCAAAAAATGAGCTTGTATACATTAGCTGGGGTACAATACACAATGCAAAAAATGAGCTCAAATATTAGCTGTGATACAACACATGCAAAAACTGAGTTTGTAAATATTAGCTGCGGTATACAAAAAATGAGCTCGTATACATTAGCTGGGGTACAATAGACAATGCAAAAACGGAGCTCTTAAATAGTAGCTGCGGTACAACAGATTCAAAAAATGAGCTCGTATACATTAGCTGCGGTTCAATACAATGCAAAAAATGAACTCATACATTAGCTGGGGTACAATACACAATGCAAAAACTGAGCTCTTAAATATTAGCTGCGGTACAACAGATTCAAAAAATGAGCTCGTATACATTAGCTGGGGTACAATACACAATGCAAAAAATGAGCTTGTATACATTAGCTGGGGTACAATACACAATGCAAAAAATGAGCTCAAATATTAGCTGTGATACAACACATGCAAAAACTGAGTTTGTAAATATTAGCTGCGGTATACAAAAAATGAGCTCGTATACATTAGCTGGGGTACAATAGACAATGCAAAAACGGAGCTCTTAAATAGTAGCTGCGGTACAACAGATTCAAAAAATGAGCTCGTATACATTAGCTGCGGTTCAATACAATGCAAAAAATGAGCTCTTATACATTAGCTGGGGTACAATACACAATGCAAAAACTGAGCTCTTAAATATTAGCTGTGGTACAACAGATTCAAAAAATGAGCTCGTATACATTAGCTGCGGTTCAATACAATGCAAAAAATGAGCTCTTATACATTAGCTACGGTACAATACACAATGCAAAAAATGAGCTCGTATACATTAGCTGTGATACAACACGTGCAAAAACTGTGCTTTTAAATATTAGCTGCGGTATACAAAAAATGAGCTCATATACATTAGCTGGGGTACAATACACAATGCAAAAAATGAGCTCGTATACATTAGCTGGGGTATAATACATCCTCTACCTGCACAGCTTTCAACTTGCCTGGAACACGTTGGCTGGAACACGTTGGCTGGAACACGTTGGCTGGAACACGTTGGCTGGAACACCTTGGCTGGAACACCTGGGCTGGAACACACTTGACATGAGTAGTACATTAGCTTTAACACATTAGCTGTAACACATTAGACCTAATACATTAGCTGCGGTACAACAGATACAAAAAATGAGCTCGTATACATTAGCTGGGGTACAATACACAATGCAAAAAATGAGCTCGTATACATTAGCTGGGGTACAATAGACAATGCAAAAACTGAGCTCTTAAATATTAGCTGCGGTTCAACAGATTCCAAAAATGAGCTCGTATACATTAGCTGCGGTTCAATAAACAATGCAAAAAATGAACTACTATACATTAGCTGGGGTACAATACACAATGCAAAAAATTAGCTCTTAAACATTAGCTGGGGTACAATACACAATGCAAAAACTGAGCTCTTAAATATTAGCTGCGGTACAAAAGATTCAAAAAATGAGCTCGTACACATTAGCTGGGGTACAATACACAATGCAAAAACGGAGCTCTTAAATATTAGCTGCAGTACAACAGATTGAAAAAATTAGCTTGTATACATTAGCTGCGGTTCAATACAATGCAAAAAATGAACTCTTATACATTAGCTGGGGTACAATACACAATGCAAAAACTGAGCTCTTAAATATTAGCTGCGGTACAACAGATTCAAAAAATGAGCTCGTATACATTAGCTGGGGTACAATACACAATGCAAAAAATGAGCTTGTATACTTTAGCTGGGGTACAATACACAATGCAAAAAATGAGCTCAAATATTAGCTGTGATACAACACATGAAAAAACTGAGCTTGTAAATATTAGCTGCGGTATACAAAAAATGAGCTCGTATACATTAGCTGGGGTACAATAGACAATGCAAAAACGGAGCTCTTAAATATTAGCTGTGGTACAACAGATTCAAAAAATGAGCTCGTATACATTAGCTGCGGTTCAATACAATGCAAAAAATGAGCTCTTATACATTAGCTGGGGTACAATACACAATGCAAAAACTGAGCTCTTAAATATTAGCTGTGGTACAACAGATTCAAAAAATGAGCTCGTATACATTAGCTGCGGTTCAATACAATGCAAAAAATGAGCTCTTATACATTAGCTGGGGTACAATACACAATGCAAAAACTGAGCTCTTAAATATTAGCTGTGGTACAACAGATATAAAAAATGAGCTCGTATACATTAGCTGCGGTACAAGACACAATGCAAAAAATGAGCTCTTATACATTAGCTGGGGTACAATACACAATGCAAAAAATGAGCTCTTAAACATTAGCTGTGATACAACACATGCAAAAACTGTGCTTTTAAATATTAGCTGCGGTATACAAAAAATGAGCTCGTATACATTAGCTGGGGTACAATACACAATGCAAAAAATGAGCTCGTATACATTAGCTGGGGTACAATACATCCTCTCCCTGCACAGCTTTCAACTTGGCTGGAACACGTTGGCTGGAACACGTTGGCTGGAACACGTTGGCTGGAAAACGTTGGCTGGAACACGTTGGCTGGAACACATTGGACATTAGTACATTAGCGTTAACACATTAGCTGTAACACATTAGACCTAATACATTAGCTGCGGTACAACAGATTCAAAAAATGAGCTCGTATACATTAGCTGGGGTACAATACACAATGCAAAAAATGAGCTTGTATACATTAGCTTGGGTACAATACACAATGCAAAAAATGAGCTCTTAAAAATTAGCTGGGGCACAATGCACAATGCAAAAAGTGAGCTCTTCAATTTTAGCTGCGGTACAACAGATACAAAAAATGAGCTCGTATAGATTAGCTGGGGTATAATACATCCTCTACCTTCACAGCTTTCAACTTGGTTGGAACACGTTGGCTGGAACACTTTGGCTGGAACACCTGGGCTGGAACACCTGGGCTGGAACACCTGGGCTGGAACACACTTGACATGAGTAGTACATTAGCTTTAACACATTAGCTGTAACACATAAGACCTAATACATTAGCTGCGGTACAACAGATACAAAAACTGAGCTCGTATACATTAGCTGGGGTACAATACACAATGCAAAAAATGAGCTCGTATACATTAGCTGGGGTACAATACACAATGCAAAAACGGAGCTCTTAAATATTAGCTGCGGTACAACAGATTCAAAAAATGAGCTCGTATACATTAGCTACGGTACAATACACAATGCAAAAAATGAGCTCGTATACATTAGCTGGGGTTCAATACACAATGCAAAGAATGAGCTCAAACATTAGCTGTGATACAACACGTGCAAAAACTGTGCTTTTAAATATTAGCTGCGGTATACAAAAAATGAGCTCATATACATTAGCTGGGGTATAATACATCCTCTACCTGCACAGCTTTCAACTTGGCTGGAACACGTTGGCTGGAACACGTTGGCTGGAACACGTTGGCTGGAACACACTTGACATGAGTAGTACATTAGCTTTAACACATTAGCTGTAACACATTAGACCTAATACATTAGCTGCGGTACAACAGATACAAAAAATGAGCTCGTATACATTAGCTGGGGTACAATACACAATGCAAAAAATGAGCTCGTATACATTAGCTGGGGTACAATAGACAATGCAAAAACTGAGCTCTTAAATATTAGCTGCGGTTCAACAGATTCCAAAAATGAGCTCGTATACATTAGCTGCGGTTCAATAAACAATGCAAAAAATGAACTACTATACATTAGCTGGGGTACAATACACAATGCAAAAAATTAGCTCTTAAACATTAGCTGGGGTACAATACACAATGCAAAAACTGAGCTCTTAAATATTAGCTGCGGTACAACAGATACAAAAAATGAGCTCGTATACATTAGCTGGGGTACAATACACAATGCAAAAAATGAGCTCGTATACATTAGCTGGGGTACAATACACAATGCAAAAACGGAGCTCTTAAATATTAGCTGCAGTACAACAGATTCAAAAAATGAGCTTGTATACATTAGCTGCGGTTCAATACAATGCAAAAAATGAACTCTTATACATTAGCTGGGGTACAATACACAATGCAAAAACTGAGCTCTTAAATATTAGCTGCGGTACAACAGATTCAAAAAATGAGCTCGTATACATTAGCTGGGGTACAATACACAATGCAAAAAATGAGCTTGTATACATTAGCTGGGGTACAATACACAATGCAAAAAATGAGCTCAAATATTAGCTGTGATACAACACATGCAAAAACTGAGCTTGTAAATATTAGCTGCGGTATACAAAAAATGAGCTCGTATACATTAGCTGGGGTACAATAGACAATGCAAAAACGGAGCTCTTAAATAGTAGCTGCGGTACAACAGATTCAAAAAATGAGCTCGTATACATTAGCTGCGGTTCAATACAATGCAAAAAATGAACTCTTATACATTAGCTGGGGTACAATACACAACGCAAAAAATGAGCTCAAATATTAGCTGTGATACAACACATGCAAAAACTGAGCTTGTAAATATTAGCTGCGGTATACAAAAAATGAGCTCGTATACATTAGCTGGGGTACAATACACAATGCAAAAACGGAGCTCTTAAATATTAGCTGCAGTACAACAGATTCAAAAAATGAGCTCGTATACATTAGCTGCGGTTCAATACAATGCAAAAAATGAGCTCTTATACATTAGCTGGGGTACAATACACAATGCAAAAACTGAGCTCTTAAATATTAGCTGTGGTACAACAGATATAAAAAATGAGCTCGTATACATTAGCTGCGGTACAAGACAATGCAAAAAATGAGCTCTTATACATTAGCTGGGGTACAATACACAATGCAAAAAATGAGCTCTTAAACATTAGCTGTGATAAAACACATGCAAAAACTGTGCTTTTAAATATTAGCTGCGGTATACAAAAAATGAGCTCGTATACATTAGCTGCGGTTCAATACAATGCAAAAAATGAGCTCTTATACATTAGCTGGGGTACAATACACAATGCAAAAACTGAGCTCTTAAATATTAGCTGTGGTACAACAGATTCAAAAAATGAGCTCGTATACATTAGCTGCGGTTCAATACAATGCAAAAAATGAGCTCTTATACATTAGCTACGGTACAATACACAATGCAAAAAATGAGCTCGTATACATTAGCTGTGATACAACACGTGCAAAAACTGTGCTTTTAAATATTAGCTGCGGTATACAAAAAATGAGCTCATATACATTAGCTGGGGTACAATACACAATGCAAAAAATGAGTTCGTATACATTAGCTGGGGTATAATACATCCTCTACCTGCACAGCTTTCAACTTGCCTGGAACACGTTGGCTGGAACACGTTGGCTGGAACACGTTGGCTGGAACACGTTGGCTGGAACACGTTGGCTGGAACACCTGGGCTGGAACACCTGGGCTGGAACACACTTGACATGAGTAGTACATTAGCTTTAACACATTAGCTGTAACACATTAGACCTAATACATTAGCTGCGGTACAACAGATACAAAAAATGAGCTCGTATACATTAGCTGGGGTACAATACACAATGCAAAAAATGAGCTCGTATACATTAGCTGGGGTACAATAGACAATGCAAAAACTGAGCTCTTAAATATTAGCTGCGGTTCAACAGATTCCAAAAATGAGCTCGTATACATTAGCTGCGGTTCAATAAACAATGCAAAAAATGAACTACTATACATTAGCTGGGGTACAATACACAATGCAAAAAATTAGCTCTTAAACATTAGCTGGGGTACAATCCACAATGCAAAAACGGAGCTCTTAAATATTAGCTGCGGTACAACAGATTCAAAAAATGAGCTCGTACACATTAGCTGGGGTACAATACACAATGCAAAAACGGAGCTCTTAAATATTAGCTGCAGTACAACAGATTGAAAAAATTAGCTTGTATACATTAGCTGCGGTTCAATACAATGCAAAAAATGAACTCTTATACATTAGCTGGGGTACAATACACAATGCAAAAACTGAGCTCTTAAATATTAGCTGCGGTACAACAGATTCAAAAAATGAGCTCGTATACATTAGCTGGGGTACAATACACAATGCAAAAAATGAGCTTGTATACATTAGCTGGGGTACAATACACAATGCAAAAAATGAGCTCAAATATTAGCTGTGATACAACACATGCAAAAACTGAGTTTGTAAATATTAGCTGCGGTATACAAAAAATGAGCTCGTATACATTAGCTGGGGTACAATAGACAATGCAAAAACGGAGCTCTTAAATAGTAGCTGCGGTACAACAGATTCAAAAAATGAGCTCGTATACATTAGCTGCGGTTCAATACAATGCAAAAAATGAACTCATACATTAGCTGGGGTACAATACACAATGCAAAAACTGAGCTCTTAAATATTAGCTGCGGTACAACAGATTCAAAAAATGAGCTCGTATACATTAGCTGGGGTACAATACACAATGCAAAAAATGAGCTTGTATACATTAGCTGGGGTACAATACACAATGCAAAAAATGAGCTCAAATATTAGCTGTGATACAACACATGCAAAAACTGAGCTTGTAAATATTAGCTGCGGTATACAAAAAATGAGCTCGTATACATTAGCTGGGGTACAATCCACAATGCAAAAACGGAGCTCTTAAATATTAGCTGCGGTACAACAGATTCAAAAAATGAGCTCGTATACATTAGCTGCGGTTCAATACAATGCAAAAAATGAGCTCTTATACATTAGCTGGGGTACAATACACAATGCAAAAACTGAGCTCTTAAATATTAGCTGTGGTACAACAGATTCAAAAAATGAGCTCGTATACATTAGCTGCGGTTCAATACAATGCAAAAAATGAGCTCTTATACATTAGCTACGGTACAATACACAATGCAAAAAATGAGCTCGTATACATTAGCTGTGATACAACACGTGCAAAAACTGTGCTTTTAAATATTAGCTGCGGTATACAAAAAATGAGCTCATATACATTAGCTGGGGTACAATACACAATGCAAAAAATGAGCTCGTATACATTAGCTGGGGTATAATACATCCTCTACCTGCACAGCTTTCAACTTGCCTGGAACACGTTGGCTGGAACACGTTGGCTGGAACACGTTGGCTGGAACACGTTGGCTGGAACACCTGGGCTGGAACACCTGGGCTGGAACACACTTGACATGAGTAGTACATTAGCTTTAACACATTAGCTGTAACACATTAGACCTAATACATTAGCTGCGGTACAACAGATACAAAAAATGAGCTCGTATACATTAGCTGGGGTACAATACACAATGCAAAAAATGAGCTCGTATACATTAGCTGGGGTACAATAGACAATGCAAAAACTGAGCTCTTAAATATTAGCTGCGGTTCAACAGATTCCAAAAATGAGCTCGTATACATTAGCTGCGGTTCAATAAACAATGAAAAAAATGAACTACTATACATTAGCTGGGGTACAATACACAATGCAAAAAATTAGCTCTTAAACATTAGCTGGGGTACAATACACAATGCAAAAACTGAGCTCTTAAATATTAGCTGCGGTACAACAGATTCAAAAAATGAGCTCGTACACATTAGCTGGGGTACAATACACAATGCAAAAACGGAGCTCTTAAATATTAGCTGCAGTACAACAGATTGAAAAAATTAGCTTGTATACATTAGCTGCGGTTCAATACAATGCAAAAAATGAACTCTTATACATTAGCTGGGGTACAATACACAATGCAAAAACTGAGCTCTTAAATATTAGCTGCGGTACAACAGATTCAAAAAATGAGCTCGTATACATTAGCTGGGGTACAATACACAATGCAAAAAATGAGCTTGTATACATTAGCTGGGGTACAATACACAATGCAAAAAATGAGCTCAAATATTAGCTGTGATACAACACATGCAAAAACTGAGTTTGTAAATATTAGCTGCGGTATACAAAAAATGAGCTCGTATACATTAGCTGGGGTACAATAGACAATGCAAAAACGGAGCTCTTAAATAGTAGCTGCGGTACAACAGATTCAAAAAATGAGCTCGTATACATTAGCTGCGGTTCAATACAATGCAAAAAATGAACTCATACATTAGCTGGGGTACAATACACAATGCAAAAACTGAGCTCTTAAATATTAGCTGCGGTACAACAGATTCAAAAAATGAGCTCGTATACATTAGCTGGGGTACAATACACAATGCAAAAAATGAGCTTGTATACATTAGCTGGGGTACAATACACAATGCAAAAAATGAGCTCAAATATTAGCTGTGATACAACACATGCAAAAACTGAGCTTGTAAATATTAGCTGCGGTATACAAAAAATGAGCT
>NW_026559314.1:0-32759 GCF_022539595.1 Amphiprion ocellaris | reverse complement strand
ACTCAGCGCTACAGACAGACAGTGGAGGGGTGAGGCTGTGATTGTGGACTGACAGGGGAGGATGTGAGACAGACGGAGGCGGAGCCGAGGACGGAGGTGAGAGGCGACGACCAGCGGCGACGCTGATGCAAGCCTCCGCTGTCTCCTAGCAACCAGGAGGATCCTCCAATGGGCTCATTAATGCGAGACTGATGACAACAAAAGAGGAGAACCTGATCTGGTTCATTAAGTAGTTAAAAATGACTAAGTTTTAACTGCTCAAAAATACACTCTCCAGAGGAAAAAATCTAGCAGCAAGTATGCTAGAAGAAATACGTACAAAATGGTAGAAAAACGCAATGTCAAAACTGGGAAAATAATGTCAAATATCTGTAAAATAATGAAGGTAAAACAACTATTTGTAGAAATAAAGACTCTTGATGTGGACATTATTTACAGTTTTGGCCTTGAGTAGCTATCATCATCTCTTCCTCAGCTCCACTAATCCCCTTCTCTGCAGCAACAGCTCAGCAGGAAGAGAGAGGGAAGTGAGAGGATTAATTCAGTGGGGATACTCTGATTAGCTGTGAGCTTTAAACCCGAAATACTCTCATGACACGGACGTAAACATGGGCAGAAGTCATACAAGATGACACTCGAAGAGGTGATAGTAAACAGACAGTGTAAAGTTTCACATGAGGATTAAGCTGATAACAGAGAACAGAAAAAACATTTCAGTTCTGCTTTTCTTAGTTCTTAGTTGTTGCTCAGCTCTAATTTTGCTTCCTTTCTTCTTTTTTGCCCTTTAATATCTTATTTTCTAAGTGTTTATTTAATGTCTACTGTTGCACAAAGAGAGAGTAACGAAATTTCGATTCTTGGTATGTCATGTACATATTGAAGAATTGACAACAAAGCTGACTTTGACTTTGACTTATTCTGAGGGAAATTAAAGGCAACGGGCTGCTGGAGCAGGAAAAAGAACAGTTTATGTATCCATTACAGAGCAGCCGAGGGGAATCTGTCCTGATAAAATATTAAACGTCTTTTCTGTGTAATCGCTCACTTTCTCGGCCTAAGTGCTGCCCTGAGAGGCCGACAGCCGGAGAGGATGCTGGGTAACGGTTGGAGATGTATCGGGTTTCTGCTTTCCCAGCAGACACAGGGAGGATCACTGCGTCTGAGGTCAGCGCAATGAGGCTTCAACAGGACAAAAACGGATAAAATTACTGTCCAGGAAGCATTACTGGAGTATAACCCGACACGCCTGGCTTGATCTGGCTGGATGAAACGGAAAAATACAAGAAAGATGCAATGCTCAGACCACCTGGAGTGCAAACATCATCGTAAGAAGTTTAAAAAGTCGTAGTACTTCAATTTACTGTTAAAAAAGGGGATAAAATTAGTGTCCAGGAAGCACTAAAAGGTGCATGACTCAACACATTTGGCTTGATCTGGATGCACAAAACGGCAAAATACAAGAAAGATGTGATGCCCAGACAGACTACAGTGCAAACATCATCATAAGAAGTTTAAAAACTCATAGTACTTCAATTGTCTGCAAGAAAGAGAAAAAATTACTGTCCAGGAAGCATTAAAGGGTGCACAATCCAACATGCTTGGCTTGATCTGGCTGGACGAAACAGCAAAGTACGAGAAAGATACAACGCTCAGACTCGTAGGTGTCAAACAGACCGCAAGACATCACAGTAAGAAGTTTTAAAAAGTCATGTTATTGAAATTTTCTGCATCTCAGCAATTTCCAGTGAGAATGACAAAGATATGTCCCCTTAACTCTTTAATTTCTTAATAATAAGCGTCAAAGATGTCCCGATTAAGTTTTTGTTTTTGCGCCATTTAATATTTAGTCTCTGTCAATACTCAATACCATTTTCTAAGATAATACACACCTCAAGTATTGTAGATTAGCCGTAGTAACTGGTTGAGTCTCCTACTATGTAACACTGTAGTGATTAAAGGAGGTAGTCATTTCCATGTCAGCAGGCAGAGAGCATTGGAGGTTTAGCCAATAAAGGAGCACCGAGACAAAGACTTGTATGAGACCCACTGACCTACAGCCAGAGAGCCAGTGTTAAATTATGCAGTGACAGATGAGGGCAATAATCCTACATCCCAGTGCAACATCTTAAGGATCTTTTCATGGCTTTTTTCCACGTGTGACAACAGATGTAAACTAAGAATTGGGTATAGAGTTTACGTCGATACTGATCACTTCGATTGCCCTCCAGCGTTCCCTATTAAGTGTCTTTCCACTGCAAGAAGTCATTGCAGGCACAAGGTGACGTGAACATTTACAGGAACAGGCCAGTAATGGGTTCTTTAAGTCTTTCTATTTCCAGATTTGACCATGACGTTAACAATGACTGCACCAAAAGAACAAAAATAGTAGTAACTGGATGTAACTTTGGTTTAACAAGCATGTGGGAAATAGAACAATGGAGGTGTGTTAGGTTAGTCTACATGGTGAATTTCACGTTTGAAAATGCCAACGTCAGAGAGGAGACAACTGCTACTACTAATAAAGACATTGATAAAGCAGAAAAATGCTGTTGTTGTCCGCTATAAATTTAACCAACCAGCATTTAGCTCCACAATAGTGATTGCAAGGGCGGCTCAGATGTATTAACCCTGGATTAAGTACTGAAAAATACAAACCCCAAAGGTGTTCAGTTTTAGATGCATAAATGAGAAAAAAAAAACTCAAACTTAGGACGTTATTATTAAGAATTACTGCCGGTGCTATAAAAAGTGACCCTGTAAAAAAGAAGTGCACTATAAAACCACTCCACTAAAATAAAAAGCCATGAAAATGAATTCAAGTCTTCTTAATTTAAATGAGTATTACTGTGTTATTTTATCTTGTATTAGATGCATACATAATTTATTCCTATTTACTTCTGTTAATGTTTTGAGAATTGAATACTTCATAGAGAAAAATGGCCTTTTTCTGTTCATTAGCGGTTCAGTTGAGGGAGGAAGTTAGATTTCATAGATTTCACTTTAAATTAGTAGAGAATAGCACCGGTATTCTCAGAATTTAGTGTAATTCATGCATACTTTTCTGTCGTTTCTGTACAGTGAACGCATCACCTATTTCCACATTTGAAAGCTCGGTTATATCCAGACTGAACATTTAGGCGTTGTGGTTCAAAGTTCCCCCCCGATGTTGGAAGTCAGCCTGCCGATGAGGAGATGCAGCACAGACTGGCGATAAAACAGAAGCGAGCTGACAGGAAATCTTTACTCTGCAGGTTTCTGCAGGCGGGAGGGCGGCTGATTTCACCTCGGTCACAGTCTGACATTTTCTAGACAGAGCGGCAGGGAAACGCCTGCACGTATGAGTCAGCGGAGGAGGATTGTTAAAGAGCACTGGATCTCATGATGAACCTCAGGGTGGAAATATGTAAAGAACATGATATGTACATGGTGTCTTTTTCAGTCTAGGATGCTGTGCAAGACTTCAGGCATTTTAGATTTGCATCCGTCTTGCAATAATCACCAGGGAGACGTTTGATCAGTCACAAAATTATCCTACAGCCATTCCAAACATACAGAGTCCAAAGAACTATCTATAAATAATGTAAATAAATCCTCAGAAAAACTGTGGTAAGTTCTTCCAGACACTTAGAACAACCTTGGAGAATCAGAGCTATTTTAAATGCAAAGGCTGGTCACGCCGAATATTGATTCGATTCAGGCTTTTTTTTATTCCTCCTGCGCATTGCACAAATGCATTCTTTCAAAAATACTATTGGTACTAGCAATAAGAAGCGAAAGTGATTCAAGAAGATGGTAAAATTGGGTCAAATCTGCAGACATAAACTGCAACGAAGAGGCAAAACAAGGACTTCAGGGTTAAAAATCCAAATATAACTAGATAACTACTATACTATTTTGCCACATCTGTTAAATAAGATAAGTCGAGCCTTCATAAATATGACAGCAGTTCTGTGTAGTCTTACGCCAGCTGAAGGGATAGTCCAAAAATGTAGGAACATCAGTAGAAAAATAAAAGTAAACAAGAAATATATAAAAGAACTGTTGATATTGTGCAGATTTTTCCATATGTAGATTCAGATATGGCATAGATTCCTCTCAGCGTGGAAAATAACGATATTGCACATATCTATATATTCAAAAACAACAACTACACATCAATCTGGATGTCTCTTTGGAAACCCACGACTCCTTCAGACACACTACATCCTGCTATCTGGAGCCTGCAGCTAAAAAAATACGTGAATCTGTCAAAACCCTGCAACAGTACTTCCTTGCTAAATGTCAAAAAATAACTGAGTTATTCAATCTGAAATCATCAACGTCTTCTGCTTGACCAGCTCTGATTTTCTTGAAACTTTTTAACATAAACTATGGATATTAAAAATTGTATCTGGGAAATTTTACCTTCATATATCAAGTGCTTTCTGAGATAACCGTTTTAAAAAATTGCCCGTCAACCCACTTGCAGCATGTTTTTTTTGCACATTGAAATTCGAGGCTGTTTGAACGACAATATCTCAGGAACTAATAAAGATAAAAGCCTGAAACATTCCTTTTTTTTCACTATGCCACGGAATCACAAGTACATCAAATATTGTCTGATTATGAGAACTATCAGAGCTTTTTTGAAAATCCAGAACTCTACTTGGACAATCAACAAATGCTTTTATTTTGGTGGTACTACTTGTCATACCTACTTAATCGGTTATGAATGTTCAATTAAATTACTTCCGTTTTATTTTTGTGATCAAGTATTTCACATTTAAAGTCTTCTATATGTTTAGTTTTGTATTATTGTGAAATAAAGCAACCTTTGGTTCAGAAAACATCACTAGCTGATATCTGCATTATAAATTTGTACTCCGCCAAGGAACGCCGCGGAGTTATGTGACGATCAGCGTACGTTTGCCCGTCTGTCTGTTTATCTGTGCACAACATTACTCAAAAACAGACAAACGGATTTGGATGAAATTTTTAGGGAAGGTCAGAAATGACACAAGGATCACCTGATTAGATTTTGGCAGTGATGCGGCTTATAGTCTGGATCCACGGATTTGTTAAAGATTTCTGTATCACTGTAACCATGACAACAAGTGAACACTACTTCAGCTGCCTGCTGACGATCACATGATTACGGTCCGACTACAAATCGACCGCTGCGGACTTATCGGGACTTATCCCAAGTACTGCGCTCTCTGAGTGCTTTTCTTGTGTAATATGTTTTCATGACGGCTTAAATTTTTTCCTCATACTTCAACCCACCCATAATCAAAGACTACTTTATCTACTTGTCTAATATTGCAGATTCTGAATCAATAACATGATGAGAAATAAGAGTTTTAATTGTAATAGCTCCCGAGATATTGTTGTTCAAACAGCCTCAAATTTTAATGCAAAAAAACTTGCAGAAAGTGGGTCAAAGGGGAGTTTTATATTCAACTAAACCTTCCCAAGTATGTGTATAAATATCCATATTTTACGCTATAAAAGTTTCAAACATATCAGAGATAGTCGAGTAGAAATTGCTCTAAAAATGTGATACAAGATGGAACGACCCAACAACTACAACTGGATTTTCCCTTTCAGTTTTGTTTCTACCAAGATGAAAAAGCCTTTTTTTTTTTTTTTTTTTTTACTTCAACATGCACAGAAGGCAGACGGACCAGACGGACCAGAGCAGAGAGCTTTTGATGAGGTGACGATGAAGCTTCCATTCAGCTTCCATTCACACAAACACAGGACACCTCAGGACAACAGACCAGCGGCGGCGGTGTGGCGAGCTGCCGGGAATCATGGGTAAATGAGGATGCGAGAAGCCCTGTTGCCATGCAGCGGGCGGTGCAGGCCATTCAGAGCCACGGTTACCACGGTTACCACGTTCAACCATCATAACATTAACCACTGTACCGAGGTTAGAGAAACATGCAGCACCTTTTTGGGTTTCACTCCTCGCTGCGTGATCGAAGAGAAGGAGGGAGGGAAGGAAGGAAGGAAGGAAGGAGGGTCAAGGTTAAAGAGTTTGTCATGCTGGAGTGAAGGGAGCTGTGGAGGTTCGGTGCTCTAAGGTGGAGCCCCAGGTAGAGATTTTCACTTTCACACACTCATGTCTTCATTCTCAATAACTTAGTTTTCTCACATGAACAATAAACACCAAAAATATGTGAATAAAATTTCTTCTCCAGCTGCCTCATAATATTATCTTTACATAAATATAACAAACATTCTTATGGCTAAACAAATTTGGTTAAATGTAACTTTTAACAGAAACTATTATATTTTTTCCACAGATAAAACTATAACAAAAATTCAAACTATGAGCACCTCTGCTCAGTGACTCATTTTGTTAGAAGACAAGCTGGGTATATAATTTTTCTTTTGCTTTTATTATTGTTTTACAACTGCAATTAATCACGTTGGATTCCTTTGAAATGCTGACTAATGACTTAAAGTTTTTGCTCAGTTTTTGCAGTGTTTTGTCGAAATCCGAAAACACTTTTACAAATCCAAATGTAACCGGAAAGGGAATGTCCCAACTCCGGGGTTGAACCGGAAGTGACAACGAGGAGCGGCTAATGCAACTTGTCTTCATCAACTTGTTTTACATATGTTTTTGTGGCTAATTTGTGGTTCTTCCATGCAGCGTGAAGTGGAGCAGAGAAGAAAAACATCACATTCTGTGCCTGTGATCAGCTGGATGATTGAACTTTCATGTGGGGGATCATTACTGGTGATGAGAGGAGGGTCTGCAGCTACCATCAAGAGAAGAAACAGCAGTTTATATAGTGCAAAAGTTGCAGTTTCCAAAACCAGACAAGGCAGATCAGCTAGGAACACCAACCCTGGCTGTCTTCTTTAACATTCAAATGGTGGTGCACTAGGAATTAGTCCTGCGGAGTTCTACTTTTAATATCCTGAGACTTCTGAGGGAGAATATTCTGCACTAATGACCTGAACTGTGGCGTGACGGCATGTGGAAGCTCCAACATGCTGTACAACCAGTCACAGTGCGGCGATTACGCACATAGTTTTTGTCAGCAGCAACACAATCGTCGCTTTCAGTTCGTCACATTTGGCTCCCTGCCACCTGAAGCTAAAACTCAACTTGAACAGTCACTGTTTTGGTGATTCAGCGCTAATGACAGATGGTGTTTAACATGTTTACATAACAGGACCAGAAGGGAGCGCTACAACTGTTGCAGGAACGCTGGGAGCAGAGTATCGCTGCACAAGGAGACGAATTACACAGGGATGGCAGCCAAATTAAAATCTGGGACAGTTTTTTAGTTTTACAGGCACAGTCTTGGAACTTACTGATCACACCTAATATTGTAAATAAAAAGGAGCTATTATACGAGATCAGGATATTCATTTGTTCCTTGAAGAGAACAATTTATTATTTCCTGAGTCAGTGAGTCAGTTTTTCTTCTCCAGGTGAGATTAATTTCAAAGAAAATTATAACAATTCTTATTAAAGGTTACTGTAATAGCATCTAGTGTTAATGCCAGTAAACAAATAAGACTATAAAGAAGCATTTCCATCATTCTTCCAATTAAAACTGCTGTTAATGTGTCTGTAGACTGCCACAGCATCAGCTAAATCTCTGGATGTTAAAGATTTTTTTTGCTTACAAGATCTCCTGAATTAACTGCACTATTAATTTAATTTAAAAATCAAATATACAGGCTTGTATCTTCTACAGAGGTGTAAATGTAGGTAAACAGCTCCCTCTGCTGGTCACATAAGAAAACATTCAGCTGTGGATGTAAGAAGCTCCTCTTCATGTGTCTCAGGAGATTGTCTAAATAAAATTATTTCTGGGATTATTTGATATTATTTTAAAGAGAAAATGTGTAGCTCGGTGAAGTGGAAACATTCAGAAATGCAAATCTGTTTAAATCCAGTCCTTTTTAAATATTTCAGTCTCATTTTTTTTAAAAAATACACTAATCCCGAACACTTTCCTTTGTCTTTTTACAGGGCTGCATAAAGAAGAACTATGTCCACATTTTATAATACTTGGACGCATGAATACTACACTTTTGTGTTACTACTTTTAAGCTGCACATTTTCTGTGTAACTTCTGCAGGTTTTACAGTTAAAACTAGAGATAAGAATAGATGTGTTTTGTAGTACATAAGCTAAGGAGAAATTATAAATGTCAGCCTAACAATAACAGTCACTTCCCACTTTAACTCACGCATTTGTTACTATAAAAGCTGTGAAAATAGCACTTTGTGTGTCAGAAAAAAATGAAATTCTGTATATCAGTATAAGTGCAGTCAGCAGGACAGAAAACACAGCATATTAGTGCAGTGTTGGTATCTGTGTGTGCAGGTGTGCATGCATTCAGGTGTGTGTGTGCAGCTGCTGCCAGCTTCCTGCAGAGGAACTTAGTGCTGTTTTATCTGACTCACCAGTTTAGTGGACTTGGGCGTCTCCAGGATCTCTGGGGAGATAAAGAAAAAAAAACAAAGAAGGTCAGAGGCAAGTTTTCACATCATAATCAGTGTTTAATCCTTCACATGGTATAAAGTCCTGCAACAGATCCTGGAGCAAACAGAAGAAGGTCAACAGGATTTATTATCTATTAAACAGATGGTCAACACTGAGACATGGATGTCAGCTGTAGGAAACTGCAAGAACTCTCCAAACAGCGCCTTAATTTAATTCCTGTGTGTTCATTTTGTCCATAATAATGAGAAAAGTGTTGCTTTTATGCTGCTGATTGTCTTTAAAGCCTCCTTTTGATTTAATCTGATGGCAAATTAAAGCCTGAATAAGCACTTTGGTCACTTTTTACATAAAAACCACAACAGCAGCCTCATTTGTAATATTTCTGGATCATTTTCAGCTATACAGATGCAGAAAGAAAGAGAAAATCTCTGTAATAAACTAGGAATTATTTCCTAACAATGTGACTAAAGCTGAAGACGTTACTAGAGAAAACCTCCTACATGCTACAGTAATAATCAGACCATGACTGCATCTTTATTTTTCAACTTTAATTAATGCCATCTACAGATAAATATATGACTATCTACCAAAATGTTGGTAAAACAGCTTGTGAGATAATTAAATTAGAGTTGCATCCTGTAATTCAGGGCTTGTGCAAGTTAAACTTCACAAAAACAGGCAGCAAAACTTGCTCTCTAATATTTTTAACTTGATGCAAGAGTATTTTAACTGACTGAGTAGTGATGAAAAGCCTCACTCAGACTCATGATAGTAATTTATGGAGGACGAAAAATGACTCAACTATAAAGAAACAAGCAAATAAATGCATAAATGAATAATTAAATGCAAATATAAATGTTAAAAAATAAAAATTCACACTTGACATTCTTGTTCATGGACTTCTTTCTGCATTTCAATACATTAAATTGTATTTAAGACATTTCTGCATTATTCTACATTTGTTTTTATTTGTCCTATATATTCTACATTTATTTATGCTTTTGTTCAGTTAATTAATAATAACTTTATTTGTGTAACAGCTTTTAAAACAAAGTGACAAAATGCATTGCAATAAAACTAATGTCAATAATAATTAAAAAAAAATCCCATATAAATAATCTTCTAAACATGCAAAATTACAAGATAAAATTGTTAAGTTGTATTTTCTTCACCCAAATTTTGATGAAGCACATTTAAGACAACAGCTGGTGTATCAAAAAGCTCTCAAGTTAAAAGGATTCTAATTAAATATTATAATAAAAGCAACATAATAAGTGCAAATGTTGGTGTCAAGACCCTGCAGTGTCATTTATGGTGTTATTTCACCCAAATAATTTACATATTAGGGATTTAAGCATACAAAAGCTGTATGGAATGATATTTTAGAGACCATAATACATCATAATTTAATAATAAAGTTCCATTTATATTCTTCCACATGCCAATACGGACGTAAAGCCAAAACTGTAGATTATTTTCCTTCTAATTATTTAAATTCTTGGAAATACTACAAAAATTTCCATTTCTGCACACAGTGTCAACACAATATTTAAGGCCAGAGCGAGGAAGAAGCTGCTCAGCGACCTTGTAGACGCTAACAAGATGTAAACGTGTCTGTAATGTTTGCTGGTGAGATTCGGCTTCTGGCATCGATGTGAAGGAGAACATTAAATTACATCAGGTTGATCCTAGAACAAGACGTCCTGTCATTCAGTTAAATTAATGCGACATCATCTGTCAAGTTCCTCCCACTCAAAAGAGGCGTCTGTGAGATGGTAGACGAATTTAAATTTAATTACCAATGGCTGAGTGGACCAAAATTTTGGTATTAAGAAGTTAAAGATTATTTTGAGAGGAAGATAAAACTACATTTTTCTTACAAAAAAGAAAAAAAAAGATGCAACAGGACTGTAAGTAAAGTGATTTTAGTGCTTTACTGAGGTTTGAAGTTGAATAGAGGACACAAAAAAATACTTTATAGTAGAGATAAATGAGAAACAGAAGCAAAAATATACATTTAAAAATGGCTGCCACTGCTATATAAGTGAAATATAATGATAATTTTGCCAGATTTTTGGACTAAATTAGAAAATCAATTCATAAAAATGCAGGTCACAGTTATTGATTCGATGTATGCTTGAGAATGAGATAATATTGCAATGACATATATGCAGAGTTAACAATAAATTGATGCTATATTTAGGTATTTTGGTAGAAAATGTGCAATTAAAGTACTCTGAGACCCTAGATGGACATATGTGAAGAGAAATCTGACACAGAAAGACTCAAACATTCAACATTTACTGAAAAAAGGGGAAAACGGAGTGTCAAAAGAACACACAAGCACCATTAAAAGTTTTGTAAAATGGCTGATAGGTTGCATGAATCAAGGCTCCAAACAAACGTTTTACACTAATTGCAATCTTTTTATCCTAAATAATGCATTTAAGGCTTTGTTATCAGTTCCTGCCACACTGGCAATTTCTTAACACATTTAAATGACTGAAAACAAGGATAAAAGTGCAGAGAAATGTTTTGTAGAATCTGTTAGTGCTATTTTTGTCTTATTTATTCTGTTGCTGCTTTTAATTATCCCGTTTTTGCTTTTATATATTTATTCTGGTGCTGCTCTTAGTGGGTTTAGTTGTTTTAATTAATCCGTCTCTGTGGGTTTTTTAGCTACGGATTGTCAGTTTAATCCCCGTAGACGAACCAAACAGAGTTTCATTTGACCTGTGTGTGTGTTAAATGACTATAAATGTCATTCTGGGACTGGAAGTTGGTTAAAAAAAAAAAGAGATTCTTGTCTTGTTGTATTAACAGTAGTAAATTATTTTACTATTATTTGACGCCACACTGCTTCTGTTTACTGCTGTGCCTGGAGAAGCTCTGCTCAGTTACTGCAACTCAGACAGATGTGTGACCAGCAATCTGACTGTAAAACAATAAAATAGGGCGTTCTAATGTCAGATTTACCAAAGATGGAAGTTTTACACATCAGTTGTAATAACAATAATATGAAAAACAATAAATTGATAGTAAAAAGGTTCCATCAAGTGTCCGTATAAGTCATGTAATTCATAATACTGAATCCTGAAATGGAGCCTTTTTCATATTATCTGTTATATCTGTCACCTGTCTGCTTTGAAAAAGGTCTGAAAAGTGCTACAGAAAAGCATTAACTGCCTAAATTTCTTGCTCGTCTGTCTATCTTAATTTTAGCACACAGCCCTGATCCAAGGCCTTTCCTCAGAGTCACTGCTTTAATTTGAAGAAACATCTTGTTGCCAGGTAACAATCACTCAGCCTCACTTTGGCAGCCTTCGAGCAACAATTGTCCAAGAAGATTACTTTTAAAAATGTGCTTAACGTGTCACCACTTTAACTCATTTTCTCCAAACCAACAAGTTATTATTCCAAAGCACCAACCACCACCATCCTGTTTGAGGCGTAACCATGGAAACAGAGTCCAAATCTATTCTCCAGTGCAGTGGTGTCAAACTCATTTTTGTTCAGGGGCCACATTCAGCCCAATTTGATCTCAAGTGGGACGGACCAGTAAAATCACAGCATAATAACCTACGAATAACGGCAACTCCAAATTTTTCCCTTTGTTTTAGTGCAAAAAAAGTACAGATTCTGAAAACATTCATATTTAAGGGATTATCTTTTTGCAAAACATCATGAACAAATTGAAATTGTTAAGAAAAATAAGTTCAATGTCAATAATATTATGCCTCAGTTTATCATTTACACATTACAACTTACTGATCACAGAGTGTTTACAAAGACACAAATATTTAGTCACAGGTATCTGAACTGAATGATATAGTATTTTACTTTAAAAAAGACAAAAACAACAAAATCAAGATAAGATAAGATACAGTTCTTTATTTCTCCCCACGCCAGGGGAAATTTACATTGCTACAGCAGCTTATGTAACAGTAGACATAGTGATAAGAATAAAATAATAATAGAACAATAGTAATATATTTACAATATATACAAGGGTGAGGAGATGAGGATAAAGTGGCTTAACAGAAAAATAAAAATAAAGTTTAAAGACAAAATACTACAAAAATGAGACACAAAACGACAAAAGCGAGAAACAAAAATGACAAAAAACCAAAAAACGAGACAAACAACACAAAACAGACACCAAAGAGACAAAAAATTAGACAAAAAGCTACAAAGTGACAAAAATGAAGAAATAATACAAATGAGACAAAAAAATGAGCGTGTGAAACAAAACGACAAAACGATGAATAAAGCAAAACACAAAATGACAAAAATAAGACAAAAACCACAAGCGAGACAAAAAGGAAACAGAAAACAACAAAAATGATGCATGTACATGCATGAGTGAATGCATGTTTAATCTTCTGATCACGAGTGTCTCCAAGGCTCTGAAAGGTCACGAATCGACAAGATTTCTACGTGTTTTTGGCTTTTTTTTCCCTTTACTGTTTCATCACCTGCAGCGTACCGAAGGCCACCCGTAAATAACCACCTTCTGACTGTGTGCGTTTGTACTCGTTTGGGAACCTTGCCGGTGCCGGGCTCAGGTGTCTCTGGGGACGTCGTGTCGGCTCCATCGTCAACCAGCTGGATCTGAAACAGAAAAAACAGTCGGTCGTGACACAACCTGGCTGGGGTTGACATCAGCGACGAAGCGGAGTCACAGAAACAAAAAATTGGGTTGTTTGTTGATGCTCATTGAAACGTAGCAACTGCAAAAAAAAAACAGTGGTAATTTTCCTCCGTCTCCATGGCAACCTGCACTGCGGGGACGGCCAGGGTCGGCCAGTGTTTTATCACAAGTGGGAGACATAATGAAGAGAATTATTAATGCAACGCCTAATCGATACTGAAGCCGACTGCTGCGTGTCACCTGTACAGACGGGTCAAAGCAGGTGACACAAACACAGATTTGCTGTTGTAGCAGGAAGGGACAGAGGAAGTATTTAGCTTCAAATATGTCCGTGCTCTGAAATGTAAATAAGGCTCGTATTAAAAAATATGAAACTCGAAAAAAAATGTGCATAGTCCTTTAGAAAGGTCCTTGTGACCCTCAATGGAGAGAGTAGATCAGCGGCAAAACAATAGGACAAGTCCTTTTGGAGTCATTTTTGAAGAAAAAAATAACACTTATAGGGCTGAAATGTCAGGATTTGCTGCTTTTTTCTGTTTTATATAAACGAATATTTTGGGGGGGTTTGTGGGGAGAAGAGCTTTTCTTGAGCACAGAGAAGCAGTGGGAGGATTTTTTTACTACCTTTACTCGCAATTTATCATGATCTGAATAATTAATTTTAAAAAAAACTATCAGATCAATCAATAATGATTTGTTTTAAAGGTGGAGTCTTTATAGAGAAAGATCGCTGATAACGAGCCACTTAACCTGTGCCAAGTTTAACCATGCACAATCTCAATCTTGTATTCATTTGCACTGTTGTAAACCACATTGTATGTTTTTTAGTGCACACACAGAACACACAGTTGTCAGACTGTGAGGAGACATTTGCTGAATTTTAATAGAACATATGCTGAATTAGAATCCCAAACTCCATTTTTAAATCCTGAAGTTGATGAATTTGAGATGGTTTGTTGGGATTCTGCAAAACCAAAAATTGCTTGTTGAATGAATATAACATACTGGAGGAATCTGATTATAATTAAGGTCCCTCAGATGGCTGTAAATGCTGAAAAACATTACACAACAATCCAGTTATCAAGAAATCCCCTCATGCAAACAGTAAAATATACCTGCATATGTACCTGTGCTGCACCTTATACTGGAACTAGTAAAGTTTCGCAATACACAATACTGAAGCTAACTACAGTCTGCAGCAGTTAAGGGTAAAGCTAAGGGAAACATACTTTTAAGTGATAAACAACCAATTGTTTTTTCACATTTTAATGATGTATAGCCATGCTAGACATTTTTGGTTAAATTTGCAGAACCTTTCCTTTGATGGAAACACACAAAAGAAGAAATTTCACAGCATTAAGCCAGGTCTTGATTAGAAAGCATTCTATATAGACGGGTCAAATGTGGACTAAATGATGCCAGAGAGGCTAAAAATTCTTTAAGGCACAGCTTCTGATTTACAACATTAGTTGTAATATTGAGCCAAAGCAAAGACAAACTACTACTGCAGCTTCTATTTAATCACAGACTCACATAAACACATTTTCAGCACTAAAATCTAGCATGGTGAAACTGGCAGAAAGTTAATTAAAGCACATGTAATAGGGTATATTTGCAGGCCTTGTTGCAGATCACAGTGACACGGTAAGGAGTTATTTTTTCTTACAGTTTTTATCTTATTATCTCTACCTCTATAACACCACTTTAGATCAAATCTCTTCACTTAAGTGATCTTCTATGAGACATATTGTATTTACAGTATCTACAGTCTGTGTTCTGTGGGTGTTTGTTTACTGTTTTCACACAAATAAAACCCACCGGTGTCAGAATATATTAGCAGCTTTGGGACAAAACTGGATAACGGTTCATAAAATGACCCAATTACTGTACACTGTTTACATATTTAGTTGCATGCAGTATATTCTATTGCCCCCTCCAGGCCACTATAAGTGATCTCCGGTCACACTAACAGGCAGAGAAGACACTGTGCAGTGTTTTTCTGGGAGTGAAAAATTGAGCCTGTTGTTGATCCAAAACATAGCAAAGCACCCCGAAGCAAAAGGAAAGTGTAGGCAACCTGCAGACAACAGAGGAAAATATCAACCCCCACACAAACAGACTGCGTCAAATAAAAGGAAAACTAAATCTCAAGTATCTTAGAAAAAAACAACAAATAGTAGGTGGAGGTGCAAACAGTCCTGGATTAGGTTTGTAGTTGATAATCTTGTTAGTTACCTGTGGACTGTCGGACAAAAAATCCCATGATTCTCCTCGCAGGTGAAGTAGCGTTTTCCCTGCACCGTGCCGTCGTTCTTGCCTTTGGGCTCATCCAGGATGACACCGACCCATTTCCCGGAGGCGAAAGAGCGTGGTGCCGATGTAGGCCACGGTGCCCCGCTGCCCCTTCCCGATCACCTCCACCAGGGAGCCCACTTTGACGGGCCGCCGCGCCCCCATCGGAGCTCATCCTGCTGCTGCCACTGCTGGTGGTCTGAGGGGGACAAAGAAAAAATCCATTCATGGTCAACTCAGCACACTTCAGGTTGTTTCATTTAGACAAACACAGTTTATTTAGGGATGCTAATTTAAATCAACTTTCTTAATTGATCATGTTGGTCATGTATACCAATCTATATTTTGATTAACTGGGTAACATAAATGGTATTCTTTGGGACATTTATTCACATGCTGACAAAGCCATTTTTAACACAGAAACTTAAAATACAACTGGCGCCACTATATTAGCCACTGAACTATATGAATGTTGTTCCGTTTATTTTGTTTTTGCTTTATGTGAGTTCTGACTGGAAGCCATTAACCATCACAGAAGTCTTTGTCATGGTGGCACATTGTTAGAGAAGGCTACAAACACAGTTACTGATTTGTGAAGTCTTCATTATATTTGCAGAAAAGAGAGCGATTTTACTGATTTTTTCCCTTGATTAAACCGTTATATTGTATATATTGAAATCATATTTTGGTAACAGTAGTACAGATGAGTATTTGGGAGTCTGTGTTTTATTAATTGGTGGATATTTACTCACATACTTCGCATGTTTGTCAAAGCCCAGTTTAGCTCATTTTGAACATGTAAGCTCTGGATGGAGGCCATTAGTCCTTTGTCATGGTGCCCATTGCTAGCTAAACCCCTACAATGCTCTCTGCTTTGCCAACCAACAACTGAAAACACACAGCTGCTATTCTGGGTGATGCTCTGCCAAAAGAGGCAAAGTTTTGTCTGTACATTAGTAGAAAGAACTTTTATTATGATATCTTTTGCCCTTGTCGCGACTGAGCACACTTAAAAAGAACTCAAAATAAAATGAACTTAAATGAAACGCTCAATGAGATGTATTTAAGGAATGCCAATGCTTGACATTAATCAAGTAATCTGTAAAAATACATTAATTGCTGGGAAAAGAGTCTTTAGTGGCAGCTTTTCTTAATGACTTTAACACCATTTTCCCCTACTTGAACCCCATTTATCTAGATTTTCAGTGACAGTGCATTTTATAGATGTGTTAAGTGGACATGCAGAACAAAAGGTGGTTTTATAGGGCCATGTCAGTACACAGTGGTTTGCTGCTGAGGTAGAAAATGGCAAAAAGAAGTAAAATTAAGTTTCTTTTCGATTCACTGAGGCGTAAATAACCTCACTCTAACTGAAACTGAGGCCTTGTCCTGATGCTGCACTCTCTAAATGTCAATGCAAGCTTTAATAGCACTGCTTCTTTTTTCCAGCTAAAGTGGTAAATGTTTTGTTCCAATTCAAAGGCAACAACCACATGAGATTTCCTATTTGTTGCGCGGAGAAGAAAACAATGTAAAAACGATGGCAAATTGAGTAGAGCTGGAATATTCTGTAATCAAAAAATCCCACATAACCCAATTTACAGCGTGATGTCCTAGAACTGATGGTGACTCAGCAGAACAGCACAGAGGAGCAGATATTATTACTCAGAGAGAGAACAAGCTCAGACTCTCCTTGAGTTTACTGTAAATATACACCGTCTGTGAGCTGCCATTTAACTTAAAGGTTGAACAGCACGCAAACCTACACAAAAAAGCGAACCTAAACAGGCACACAGCGGCAGCATAAAGGCTGTTTAATGGACAACAACGTACCACAAACCTGTCAAACCCGCTGCGGGTTTCTGTGCAAAAAGACATTTCATTCCTTTAGCTAATTTTAATCTTGAAATACCCAGTTTGGGACGCACGCTTCATATGGAAAAAACATGGCAAATTTGCAACAATCTTGGACAAAATTCTCAACAAATATGAACGAAAAACTTTCTCAGATTTTCTTGTATGTTTGACGCTCTAATTGATATAGTTGCTAGTTTCAATAATCTATAGCATGTTTCACATCAGTTTTCTTACATAAACACCCAATAAAACCAATTTAGTTTAATAAGGACCCTTTAAATAATCCTTTTTTCTTAATTGTGAACATTTTCAGGTGAGAAAATAACTCGTCAGTGTTCTCCGATGGACAAACTGTGCTGCAGGATGCTATTTCTGACCTCAAACACAACCCTCACTGTTACTCACTGGCCAACATACTCACCGATATATCTTCAATAAGCTTCAGTTCAGCACATTTTCCCGTCTTGCTCTAATGATCATATCATCCCAATGAAACTCATCATATCTTTGTCCTCTCTGACCTGCACAGCGATAGAAGAGGGCGACACCTCTGCCTGCAGTGAAGGCTTTTGCATTAATGGATTAAGTATCGACTTCTGAATTAACAGTCAACTATTTTTATAATTGAATAGTCAGTTTGAGGCAAAATTCTATGATTTCAGCCTCTCAAATTGGACTATTTTCTGGTCTCCTTGTCAGTAAACTGAATACCTTTGCCATGTGGACAAAATAGGACATTCCTCCTCTTGGGCTTTGGCTGATTGACAACTAATGAATTAATGGAAAACTACTCCTTCTACTCCATTTGGGGAACCTGCTGTGTTATCATGTTTACAAGGAAACTAAACCATCCTAATTGAGCCAATTAACTCAGCAAGTAGCAAAGATGTTTCTGTACCAAGATGTGTCAGTGCATACTACATGTCTGGTATCAATTTGAAGCTTTTCCCTCATTAACATGCAAATCTATGTAGAAATTGATCCAAAATCTTGTCTTCTTGAGTTCCAGTTTTCATTAAAACATCAAATATAAGTAATATCTGGTTAAACTGCATAGCTGCAGGTCTTAAACAGTCAGCTGTACATGTTACCCAACGTAAGGGCATTAAAGCAAAGTATATGTTGGAATGTAGAAACATGAAGAGCGCTTTGTTTCAGGGCTCACACAAAGACTTTTAATGATTATAAACCCGTGGCTTCTGGAAAACATGCTTTAAAAAATTTAAATTGGGCCGCTGTCTTCTTAACAGGCATCGAGAATGACTCAAAGCTAAAAACAGTGACTGTGTATAAAGAAAAACAGCCAAATTAGAGGATGCACTCATGTAATTAAAGCTACGTCATCAGTTTCTCAGTATACTACTCACGACTACAGCTCCAACTACCAATTATTCTCATTGCCAATAAATCTCTTCATCACTTTCTCAGTTAATTAATTAATTAGTTGCTTGATCTACAAAATGTCAGAAAATGATGAAAAATGTTAATAAGTGTTTTCCAAAGCCTCAAATGTACTGTGTTGCCCAAAAATATTAAATTTAGTGTCACAGAGGAGCAAATATATCAGAAAATATTCAAATGTATGAAGTTGGATTCAGAGAAGTTGAAGTTTCTTTTCTTGAAAAAACTAATTATCAAAAAAGTGGATGACTAAGACAATATTTAATCATTGCTGCGCCAACAACATCAACTGCAGGCACCTACCACTGAAATTCAGTTTTGCAAAACCTGGATTCCCTCGTTTGCGTAATTAACCCAGCTTATAATTCATGAACAACATGGAGACAGACATTTTATCTGGTTACGAGCTGTAATTGCTGCTTCCTGAGTCCTTCGAGCTTCAATTCGGCTTCTATTTCAAGCCGTCACATCGCTTCAGATTCATAACAGAAGCGGGAATCTTTCGGTTCGCACGCACCTGCCAGCAATCTGCAATCAAACATCTATTGGGATTTGCACTCGACGCCTTGTTAAAAGCAACGTAATGAAAATGTAAAGCGTTCTGCTCCAGCTAACTGTCTGCGATGATGCATTCAGGGTTGTTCGGTCGCCGTTTGCCATGTGCTGGAGGCAGACGACCCGAGGAGGGCGAGTTGAATTATTTAGTGCCACTCTACTCTTACAACACACGCAAGCTCACACCGACAACAATGCTAGAATAAGATAAAATAAAATAACAGAGATACAGTCCTCATTCAATGCAATGTAAAACTTACAGTCGTGGTTCGTTTTTTAGAAAAATGAGCGACTAAAAGGCTGTCCTCATTTGCACATTTTAACCACATTAAGTGTGATAAATTACAAACTATACAATGCAATAAGAAAAAAAACTAACATTGTGATATTTGTTTTTAATTGCTGTATGCATTGCAAATTTAAAGTCAAGACTCTAATAACTTGATTTGGAAATAATATATCATCCTGGTACAATTGGGGTGATATTGTAGGATTGTAGGGGAGTGAAACTGCAGAAAAAATAAAAAAGGATTTCACTAAAGCCAACAAATTACTTGCAAAAGCATCTAAAGTGGTGCTTAAAGTCTGATTTTGCTCTCAGAACCCAGAGTTTTATGTTGCCGATTGCAATAATTGCAAAACGCTCAAACGTGAACCTGTTTTTGGGTAACAGCATCCTTTCCGTCGCTGAAATATTTCCACATAACTGATTTCTTTTTGCAAACAAGTGTGTCCCTCGCTCATTTCGCTGTGCACATGTAGAACCTGCATGTCAACAAAAACGCCATGTCTTATAAATAAAGTAAATAAACAAAACTCAGTGTATCCGAGAAGCCTTAAGCTGAGTAAATTACATTCCATCACAGACTTCTCTTGCAGATGACTCATGGAAAATCAGAACCGTGTGAGTTTTCGTTCGGGATCAAGGAGCAAAAAAAAAAAAGTTTCTACAACGTGACATCTGCGCACATAAGGATCCTGAAGCGATATGTGTCATTCAGCTCCACTGAGGACTATTCTTGACTAACGAGTGAGTGATGTTTTGTGATTTGAAGGATGAAAGGAGTAGCTGAAACAGAAGATCAAACACTGATGTCATCCCTCCCTGTGACAGGAAAGCTGCCTGACTCAGAGACAGATGACAAACAGGATGTCTTGTAGTTCTCGAGGTTTGCTTAGTCCATCGTCTGCTGATAACAAAAAGCTTTACGAGCCAATTACCTGCCTGTCATGTATCATCTCCTTGTCGAGTCATAGCGGAGGTCTGAACTCTAACATCTCGGCGGCGACGTCGAGCCCGGAGGGGCATCCGAGCCAAACAAAGAGGCGACAATTCAGACTGAGGAATGCAGCGCTGAAATGGATTAGAAACCCTTCTATTGAGGGCAGAAATCGACCGGGAGGAGATGACAGAGTGAAACTAATCAAACAGACGCAACAAAAACAAAGACGCGCTGATCAGAGCGAACTTAAAGCACCCCAGTCTGGACGCTCATTCACCTATCCGGGATGTATGCACAGTTTGTACACACTCACCCGGGTGTATGTGGTCCTCCTGGTCTGTGACATGTTTCCTGGTCAGCTAGCCCACCCCTCGACCCTCAGCGTCCCCACTGAAGGAGGGTGTTATTGAGGAGAGCCAGACAGTAGGGGCTGAGGAGGTGGAGGGGGTTCGGTGATGCTGCCGGAGCGTCTTCCTCCCTGTCTCAGAATCACACCATCCCTCCCCTGAGCCCCACAGTGCAGCCCGAGCTCCGTGAACTCCCTCCTTACCACCTCTCTGCTGCTGTACGGAGCTCCTGTACCAGCTTCCTCTATCGGGAAGTTTCTGTTGGGCCGGACGGTGCCGATCCAGCCGGCCGACAGACAGGCTGGAGGCAAACAGCGGAGAGAAGAAGTGGAAAAAAAACAGTCGAGGTCGGTGTGCTGTGAGCGCATCAGCTGAGCGGCAGCACTGCGCTGAGCTGCTTCTGCAGGAGGGAGGTGGTTTAGGCCAGACACAGCAGCTGGGTCCTAAAGCCTGCAAATATGGTCCTAAAGAGCTCCTCAAAATAGACAGACATTATTCTGATTCATGTCCTCTTAATGTGGGACAATGCAGAGGTTCAGACTGATGGCTGGGGGATGTAGCTAAACAGTTTATCACAATAAAATGTTTACTTTCAGTCAATATCTAGAATTATTAGTAGTTTTAAATGATTATACTTGATAAATCCCAACATAAAAACATAAATTTTTTACCCACTTCAGCCTATAAATCAAGAGATAATTTGTTTATGCCAGCACATTGTAAATATTTCAACAACTTTCTAATACTTAACAATCCTTTGATTGGCTACACTTGCTACCTTTTTCCCCTATAACACTTCCTGTGTAATGACTTGCAGCTTTTCAACTTTCCTTTTAGATCTTTTGTCCTTCTTTAAACATACTCTACTTGTCAGCATTTACTGTAAAGCACCAAATCCACATCAGTGTGAAAACCTATTTGGCACTAAAACCGATTCTGAAATTTAACGTAAGCAAAACATACAAATAAATAAATATATACGTACACACAAATGAAAATAAGGATATATAATGGTCAGATCTCCCCTGGATACTAAGTAAATAAAGCAAGTAAAACTCAGAGAACAAGCATGGTGAAGCTGCTGCACCATGCTAAGGTTAAGCTTACATTACATTTTTACCAACAAAATTATCAATCTATAATTGTATAGTAATTTAAGAGAGTGAGTCCAGCAGCAATTTTTCTATGCACTGAAGTTATTTTTAACCACAGATACTTCATGTTTGCTGTATAAGCGGCTCACTTCGTTAGCTACACAGCTACAGAAATGCCATCCTGGTAGGAGCTGGCTTGTTTTCTACACAAAAATGCGACTAGGGATGCTAATTTTAAACAATCTTCTTTGTATAAATCAAAAATCGAGCAATCATCGAAGCAAATTTAGCATTTTAACATACTGATAAGTCATTTTTAACTACCAACATTTAACATTTACCTAATAATCAGCTCAAAAACATTGAAACACTGTCACCATACACTGCAGCATGTTTCCAATGAAGTCATTAACTGCTACAGAAGTCTATGTCATGGTGCCCGTTGACAGCTAAACTCCCAAAACGCTCTCTGCTTGTGGACACAGAACTGCCAATAGCCTGAGTAACCACCTCCTCTGGTTGCAGCAGGATAATAAATCTTCTAGCATCATACTAAATTGCATTTAACTGTTGAGGTGCAGCTAATAAGTTGTTTGAGTTTAAATGGAGCTTTTCTTTCTTCCTGGAAATCATTAAGCTCCAGCAACTGCCTCCATTTTCTGCATAACTAGTACAAAATGACATGTTTTAATTGTAGGAAACCTTAGTGGAAATAAATGAAATAATGAAAATAAACTGCATGAAGTCGCATCCGGAGAGAAAAATGGCAAACACGCACCTAACAAGGGGTGTAGGTTGTGCTATTTAAGAAATAAGAGACAGTTTCTATGTCCTTATTAACAGCAAGATGCTCCACCTGGTGGCCCAAACAGGTACTACAGCTAATCTGCAGCTTATTTTCTGACATGCACGTCCTTCATTTCTCACTTTTCGGCTACCATATTTGGAATCGGTTAAATTATTATTGATTTATCATCAACTCGGAAGTGGGGACACAAGGTCATGTGTGTTTTTAGGCTATAAATCTCATCTTGAAATGTCTACACCCAAGAATTCAACAGCGGCAGCACCGACTATTGGGGGTTTATGGGCCAGGATGGCGACAGACTAGCATACCTCGGGAGACCAGCACAAAATCAATGACCGAGGGATCAACATTTCATTATGTGCCTACATAGGGATTTGCAGCTAATACATTTAAGTAAATCTATCAGATTCTATTCTATCAAGCAATTTTCTGATTGCTAGTGATGAAGTGTCTTCATTTTTACATATTTTTAATCAGGATTGCTCAGTAGCTGGTCAAAGAGCACTTTGAGTCTGGATTAAACAGATCATTAAAGCACTAAATCCTATAATAATTACTGGAGTTGAGGCTGATTTGTCATTCAACAAAAACAACCCCTGCAAGTGCCATAAACGCAGCAAAGAAACAGTACAAAAGAGGCTGTTAACCAGCAAAACACTGCTCTCCCTGCACTGCAGTCTATGCCAGGTTACTGTCAAATTCCAAAAGAAAAAAAAAGACAACACCAGGAGGATAAAACACAACATCTAGTCTGGAAATGAAAAATCCAGAAAATCAATTGGTAAGCAATTTTCAACCGGGGGAGGGGGGAGGGGGGGGCGGCAACCAGTTCAGCTCAATCTGATGCTGCTTCATTGTGGTGGAGCACAAAAGGCCCAGGTGATGCTCTGTACCGCAGCACACTGTAAGCAAAAGCCAGCAGATTGCATGAGGGCCTGATATTGTGGCCCGTCACAGAGCGAGGATTAGCTCTCTTTTATCAGCTAACTGCACAGCCAGAGCTTTTTTTTTTTTTTTTTTTAAACTCACACTCCTCTCTATTTCTGTGTTGTCATCTTTTTGCAATGGAGGCAAACGCTGCAGGGTTTCTGTGTTAAAGCTTTCAGCTGGGAGGCTGGTGAGAGATGTTGGGAGAGCAGGGGAACAAAAGAAACCCCAGCTTTTAAGAGAGGGAGATATTTCCCCTGTCGATTCCAATAATGTGTCACTTATCAAGCTTCAGGACAACAAATTGCACATCTGTAGGTGCATTATTGGACCACAAATACAGTCTGGAGCGATGTTGTTTACATGTTTGTGGCTTTAGAGCTAAACTAAAATTCCAAACATTTTAAATTATGTCCAGAGAAAAGGGCAAATATACAATACAGAGGCTGAAATTCCAGGGGTTATGCAGAGTTTGGGATGTTTGGGGACACGCAATAAATCTCTGCAGTCTCTTTGCACCCTTTTATGCAAATGAAGAAAGACCGAACCAAAGAAAAAGAGGGGGGGAGTCCTCGTCTCGCACACAGGAAATCAGACCGGCAGAATGAATCGAATCAAAGCTCTGCCTCCTCACAGAAGATGAGGACAATGGCGGAGAAAGAGGCGTCACTGGCTCGGGCCAAACTCCATCATCGTCTGCTCTGAGTCTGTTCAGACCAGAGAAACAGGACGGCTGCAGGAACGAAGGTGACACTCGGGGATTTTAAGGAGGAACGTTACGACCTCCAGGAGGAACGGATCGCAGAACAAGGTAAGGGCGAGTTTAACTACGTCCTGCAGCAGAAGTTTTTGCACGTATGAAAGAAACATCGCCTACATTTAAACAGCGGCTGAATCATGACCTAAAACTGAAACTGCAGAGTCACAAGTCATCGAGGTATTTTAAAATACACCATCAAGGTCAAGAAGTGAGTCTCATTTTAGGCAGATAGTCACCAAGTTGATTGGTTAATAATCAGCTTCATCCAAATTAGTTTATTTTTATATAAAAATAATACATAAATACTAATTTTTAGTTCTGAATTCCACAGTGATTTACTGCCAATAAACCAAATCTTTAACTGAATAAAGAGGAAACACATCAACTGAGGATTATTTTAATTAATTGCTTAGTTGTTTGGTCTATTACAGTTGCAACAATTAATCAATTAGCTGTCAATTAATAACTTATATATACTATCGTTCATAAGTTTGGGGGTCACCATTTATTTATTTTTGTCTAACAGTTTATCGATAACTGACTGATTGTTTGGTCTATAAAGGGCAAAAATTTATATTTTATTTTGATTTATTTTGTCCTCAATCCAAAGATAAGCAATGTACTGACAAAGAGAAGTAAAGAAACCAGAAAGTATGCAAATTTAAGGAGTTGAAAGCAGAGAATTTTGATGTTTGCTTTTTTTTTTTTTTTTTAAGTGGCTGCAGCATTGCGTTAGAAGTTGTATAGAAACCTAATTTCTCCCCCAGAATTCTCGCTTGATTCGAGGCAACTAACTTTTTTCGTCTAATAATTTGTCGACAATTGGCTGATTTTTTGTCCACAGTCCAAACATTTGCAATTTACTTTCACAGAGGAGTAAGGACAACAAAAAATATGCAAATTTAAGGAGTTGAAATCAGAGAATTTTTATGTTTATGGCCACAGTGTTGTGTTGGAGGTGGGAAATAATAATATCACAGCAACCTAGTTTGTCCCACAGAATACATACTTGGTTTCAGGCTTGCAACATTTCTATTCATTTTTGTCTACTACGTTGTCGATAATTTACTGGTTGTTTGGTCTAAGATAAGATCTGCTTCATTCATCCCAGAGGAAATTATTTTGACAGAGTACAATAAACAATAAACAAAAGTTAGTGGAATATACACAATTACACAGAGGTTAGTAGTAAAATAGAAATAACAAAGAAGACAAAGTACAATTGCAAAGTACAAAATATAAGTTTCTAAAAGTGTTTGTGTGAAGTGTCACAGTGTGTAAAGTGTCTTAAGTAAATAAATAAGAAAAATAAAATACGATTCCACAAGTATAATATGTAACTGGATACTAATACTAAAAACTAGAAAAGTTAACCCTCATGTTGTCCTGCAGGTCAAAACTGACCCGTTTTAAAGTTTGAAAATGTGAGAAAAAAATTATATTTTCACAGTGAAACTTCTGATGTTCACATTTTCAGCATTTTTGGGAAATCTTTGGACATTTTGTTAAAAAATGTTAAAAATGTTTGTGAAGAACATTTACATAAAAATCAACCAAAATCCAGCGAAATTCGCTGGATTTTTATGTGAATGGTCTTACAGAAAATCTTAAAAGTTTTACTGATATATATGTAATCACTTTGGATATTTTTAGGATTTTTTTGGAAGATTTTTACTCATTTTTTGAAAATATTTACAAGAATTTTCTTGCCAAATTTGGGGGATCTATTTAAAAATAAAACTTTTAAGGGAAACTTTTAAGGAATTATTGGAATTTTCTTTCTGAAGGTTTTGCACATCTTCGGGAATTTTTTTGCTGAATTTTTGGATTTTTTTCAGACAAGGAAACAATATTTTTTGGTGCCCGTAAATGAGGACAACAGGAGGGTTAACAGAAAATGAACTGAAGGAGAGTAAACAGATGTATTGCACTTGAGTCTACTAGGAAAGGATCCAGTTATGTTGCACATAGAAAAGTTTGTTCATTATGCATCCCTTCTGCAGAAGGGGGAGGAATTGTTTCATCTGACTGCCTCAGGTAGGAAGGACCTTCTGTAGCATTCTGTGGTGCATCTCGGTGGTCTCAGTCTACGACTGAAGGTCTCTGACAACATTTTTATCAAATTTTTTGTATAATGTTTGTCAATAATTGACTGGTTGTTTGGTCTATAAAGAGAAATAACTTATATTTTAACTATTTTGACTCATGTGCTCAACCCAAAGATAAGCAGTTTACTGTCAAAGACGAGTAAGGGAACCAGAAAATCTTTTATTTTTTTTAATGAAATGGCTGCAGCGTTATGTTAGAGGTGGTATAGAAACCTACTTTGTCCCCCGGAGTTCATGATTGGTTTCAGGGTTGCAACTAGCATTTTTATTTATTTTTTGTCTAATAATTTGTCGATAATTGACTGTTTGGTCAGTAAAGGCTGAAAACTTTTTATTTATTTTGACTTATTTTGTCCTCAACCCAAAGATATTCAGTTTATCGTCATAAAGCAATAACAAAATCAGAAAATATTCAAATTTTAAAACCTGAAATCATTTAATTTTGATTTCTTTTTAATTTAAAAAAATGACCCAAAATCGATTAATTTAATAGTTGACAACTCATCGCTGCAGCTCTAGTTTTGCTGATTTTTTAAATTCCATATTCAGAATAAATCATGTGTTTCTACTCTGGCTGCACTACATGCATGCTAATAATGAACCATGGCAAGAAAAGCAGGTCATGTAAAGAAAATATTGGCAGAGCTTTTACTTCATTCCAATTTGTATTAAATTAGTATTAAAGTATCCCCCCCCAAAAAAATTTAAAAAAACATCCTTTTAGTATAAATTTAAATATACCTGCAGCTCTAAGTGTCACACACAAATACGAAATCTGTCATTTGGTGCCATCTAGTGTGTTTTAAACCTTTTGGACACTGACATCCTTCTGTATTAATGATTACAATGGTGCTATTTGAGATATTTAGCTAAAATAAACAGCATTTAAGCTATTTATTTAAGTAAAGCTGAAAAAAGCTAATTATTTTCCTGTCATTTGAGGCGACACTAAATAAATCACAGCATGGGTGTGGCTGCAGCCTGACATGACACCTTCTCCCGACAGATTAAGCCAATTGGATGAGAAATTAAGAAAAAAACAATGTGAAATTGGAGATTAATTCATTTAACCGAGCATAAAGCTTAAAAATCCCATTAGGACGTGGATATACAGACTCTACACCGCCTCTATAATCACAAGCAAAAGCTCATTAAATATTTGTAATGGCCTCGGTTTCCCAATTAGCCGATTTAATGTGAAAATATTGCATTTTAACAGCTGGAATTGGTATTTAAAGGCCGTTTTTGGACGCGGCTGTCAGCTGTCAGTGAGACACTCCCTGACCAGCTGCTAGCAACAGTAGCCGTTAGCATCGATTCTCACCGGCGGTTGCGGGGTAAAAATCGTGTTTTCGGGTTATTTTAAACAAAAAAAACCACACATTTATTTTTAAAACATGCGTGCTGATGTGTTTTAAATCCAAACGCCACCGTCTGGATGTGAAATAAGCGCGTAAACTTACCTGTTTGTGTGGAAAAATTCCGGCTAACGCCTCAGCTTCGTCCCTGACAGGCTACATCCATCCATGGAGGTCTAACCGGACACATCCGGGCTGAGGTGGCCGAGCTGCTGCCTGAGTCGGTCCGCCTGACAGAGAGCGAGGAGCCCCGGGGAAAGACTGGGTAATTTACCGGCTGACAAGGTTTTAAATACAGGCAGAAAATATCATGGAAACCAGAAATTAAAATGTGTGTCAGAATTGTGTGTTGTTTATTTTATTTTTTGCAATATAAATTTAAAAGGGCAATTCCTCCTTGTTTTTGCTGAGCATTACTCTTTTTTCCCACATATTTTCACTTCAATTATTAGTGTAGTTAATTAAGTCCTTATGTGGAAAAAAAATCTAAAAATTTAAAAGGCAGCCGGAAAAATCACCAAGGGCACTGTAGAAATTGAAAAATAATAATAATAATAATGACTTGATTTATATAGCACCTGTTAAGTTTAAAACAAAAAGGTTAAAGATGCAAAAGTAATAAATAAATACAAATATAATACTTAAAGCCACAGCTCAAACAACAACCCTTCAGCAAAATTGTTTTCCAGTGGAGAAATAAAGTCAATGCGATAAATTTACCTGACGGAATTAAATATTAAGACCTTACAATGTTATATAAAACATAAATTATGATTATTAATTATTCACCAGAACACCAGAAAAAAAGCATTAAAAACCAGAGAGTTAAGTTCAACTGAACCACAGTTGTTTTATTTTAGTTTGAGGGAACATATTATCACCTGTTTTGCAATTTTGTCAAACCGTTTTATGTAATGTTTTCTCCATTTTCAAGTCTGGAGAAGAAATCAAGTCAGCATTTCTCATGTTAGAAATGTAACAATTCACCAAAAAAAAAAAACATTCAAAGAAAAGTCAAACAATTTTTAAAAATTATTCGAAATAAAAAGTTAAATCAGTGAGACCACACTTGAGTTTTTGTGGGGATTTTATCAATATTTTGTTAGTGTTTTCATTTCAAGTCAGACAGCTGCAAGACAATTTTACACTTGCAGACATTTGGGTGAAAGCAGCTTTTATCCCAATTTAAATGAGAAACATGCCATTAGCTGCTTCAGCCATGACTTTCCTGACTCTCATAAAGAAGGGATCTGGTTTCTGTGTTTAGCTGAAATGGAGCCAGCTGCACAACCGTCATGAAAAATGTAAAGCTGCGGGTTCTGCAGTCTGCCTACACAGACTACATTCAGATGAACAGAGGAAAACAGCAGTAAATAGTTCCCCTAATGTGGGTGTTGTCGGTGTTTATGTTCCTTTTAGTGTCTTTTTCCTTCCTGCTGTAAATCCAGTCTGTACTCAAACAGAGTAAAGTTCATGATTTTGGCCCAAACCTCTGGAAGGACAAACTCTCTTATCTTCTGGTAGCCCATGTGCTCGTACAGTTTCTGACCATCCGTTGCTACCACAGAGGTGTGCAGGATGACGGCAGCGTAACCTCGGTCACGGGTGAAATCGGCTACAGTCCGACACAGAGCCTTGGCGATGCCCATCCCGCGGTAACTGCGACGCACCGACATGCGCTTCAGCTCCAAGCAACCCGGCGCCGTCTCAGTGGGGACACAACACACCGTGCCGACCACACGGCCGTCGCTTTCCGCCACCCAGAAACACGAGTCCCTCTGCTTCAGGTAGGTCTCGCTGATGTTGTGGAGGTCGCTCCTGAGGGACGTCTCGATGTATTTGTTGAACGAGTAGACAACCAGCTGCCGGGCTCCGGCCAGGAGGAGTGTGATGGCCAGGATGGGGAGCAGGAAGGACTTGGAGCTGGCCATGAGGGCGCAGAACATGCACATGAGCACCATCTGGGTGGGCGGCTGTTTGAGCATGTGGGTGAAGGTCGAAGGGACGTGCTCGCTCACCCCCAACGTGAAGATCTCCTTCACGATTTCAGCGTCTTCGTCCCGATACTTCCGGATCTGAATGTTGGTCATGGCTCGGCTCTGCTGTTCAGTAAAACAGGAGGTCACAACGTAACAGGTGGAAAATCAAGCACCCAAAAAGAAAGAAATAATCATTTTGCTCTCAATATTAACCCTTTGATGCACAAAATGGGTCAAAAGTGATGGAAAATGAGTGTCTCCTGACCCACACTGCGCATCAAAGATTAAAACAGCCCACAAAGAAACACAAAATGATCACAAAAAGACCACAAGATGAGTAGAAAGAGAAACAAATGACCACAAAGAGACAATGTAAACATCAGCAGACATCCAAAAAACAACACCAAACCTGTTCTTTGGCATAAAACCGCAAGAAAAAACTTTGGTAAATGACACGAAAAGAATCCTGATGAAGACAAATGGGGAGATGACATTTACAGATGAATATCTGTGGATACACCAAAACACCAAACAATCATGAATGAACACAAAACAACCGCAAAACGACCACAAACAGACATTAAACGAACAGAGACACAAAATAACTGACTAGGAGCTTGACAGAAAAGGAATATTCCAGCATGATAACCAACCAAAGCCAAGACTTTGTATATAATAGAATACCTTCGGATACACAACACAACCCCTCCAACAAAGAGCAGCTATCTTTTCTGTAATTCGTGCAAAAACACTGGTATCCTCCATGTAGAGAAACATTGAGTTTGTCATTAAAAAAAACAAGTGAACATAACAAGTATTAAAGAAACATATGATTTGAATCTCTTAAGACTTTTGGTGCACTGAGTTCTTGCTGAGGATCCTGTACTTACAAAATAGTGCATCTACACTGTTAGTTTTAAACCTTACATGAGCCAAAATCCCTGTTAGGAGATACAGTTAATCCTTATTTGACATTTTAACTAGATTTTACAGGAATGTAGTCACCTTTGTTGTATACTGGATTTGCTGATATCAATACAGCTGCAGTGAGCTAATCTCTTATGTTTCTTTCAAGGTTCCTGATTCAATTATTTATTCAATACAGAAACAGCACTTCTGGCCCTGGTGTCCTGCACTGTGTCTTAAAGTGCACCAGGACTGCAGGTAGATCATGGATAAATCAGCTTAACCTCTGGCCACAACGACCCCCAAAATCACATGAATGCACATCACATGACTCAGTTTGAACGCATGTAACGTAAAAACGAAGTAATTAACGCCACAACTTTGCTTGTTAATTCACCTACGTGCCCATAAAATCACTCGACATTCAACAAATCACAGATTGGGACAATAAACTCTGCGTGTCCTTTAAAAAAACGTTAACAAATGAGCCATTATTAGCTAACAGCGGCTAGCAGCAGCGTTAGCCTCACAAAACTGATGAAGATCTGACGCCGGTTCGCTCCGAATTCTTCCAGCAGACTAAAGCTAGCAAATAAACACGACTTACTTGATGTACGTTGACCATACTCTTGAGAAATGAGTCTTTAAAAAGTTTCCTGAGGCGAAAATCCGCTCATTTCTTTTCGCTCGTAACTTCCGCACAGCTAATCTATGCTGTGTTCACGGCTCCTCAGAAGACTCAGCAAAACGACAGCGCACGTATTACACTATTAGATTAAAAGTAGGTGTTGTTTAATTTTTAACTGTATCCACTTACCTCAAAATTTTTGAAACGCCTATTTTTTTTTACCAATTTAAACATATGACAGATGTCTAATATTGCTGATATAACTGTTTGTTAATGTTTTCAAATAATCCCAGGTTGTACACACCGCCGTAAATGCAGCATAATCTCTTCCTGCTGATTGGTTGCCACTTTCTGACGAGTAAAGTAGATAAACAAATGGCATATATTAGTACTTTTATCTGTCACTTTGTCGTGATTCAAAGTAAAGTTTTAAATATTTACTGAGACCAAATCACGTATTTGCAGTAGTAGATAACGATAACTGAGATAAAGTAATGTGCAAAAGTCCAAGTTTGCTGATTGTAATGACCAATGTTCCCTGTAATTTTTCCTGAGTGTGAGCAAACACACAAACTCCCTGAGCGTCCCTTGGACCACTGTGAGCAACATCAGACGTGTGCACTGTGGTCACACCAGCATCACATCCATTCAAGTTACATGGTTCATTAAAAGAATCACATTACAGCATTTACATTTCTGTTAAAACACTTTGTCAACAGGAGCCAGTTGAAGGCTGCAGTGATTTTAGTGACACTACAATGTATAGAGCAGTGTTTCTCAACTGGTGGGTCGCGACCCAAAAGTGGGTCGCGGGGCCGTTTTTGGTGGGTCGCGAGCCTTTTTCTAAAAAGAGAGAAAAATAAAGATAATCCAATTTAGTGGCGAGTCATTGCAGTTCCCCTCCGCACCCGCAGGGGGTCGTCGTGTCAGCAGCGACCGGTGAGGACACTCGTATTACTGTAGAAGAAACTGCATGTTTTCATAGCAACAGCAGCATGGCTAAACGCAAGTACGACAGCGAGTACATTAAATATGGATATTCCTACATCGAAGACAAAGGAGTCTAAAAGCACGCATCTGAATAAACTTTTCGAGCGGTTTAGCGACTACTTTCCCGATAAACAACCCGAGGACGACTGGGTGCGCGACCCGTTTGGAATAAACATGGAAAGCATCACGTTGCCTAGCAGCGATGAATGTCAGCTGGTGGAGCTATCATGTGACCGCACTCAGAAAGAAATTCACAGAGGTAAGCCTTTCCCAGTTCAGGTGCAACGATGTGATGAGAGAGTATCCCTCCATTGCTAGTCGAGCTGTAAAAATCCTCCTACCATTCAGCACCACATACCTCTGTGAATGTGGCTTCTCAGCTCTTGTTCAGCTGAAAACAAAATACCGAAATAAACTGAA
>NW_026559313.1:0-32759 GCF_022539595.1 Amphiprion ocellaris | reverse complement strand
ATATAAAGTATAAGCTCTTTATGGGCAACAGACACATTAATCTGAACATTTTGTAACATCAGTGAGATTATGTATGTGGGTTGCACCAATAGCAGTATCAGCATGATCATAGAAGTGTTTGTACTGCTCTATAAAAACACTGTTATTCATTACTTTGATGACTTAAAAACTGTGCCTGCATTAAGATCATTAGACGAATGCATATGGGTATTTGCTGATACGAGAAGTATCAGCCAAATACAAAAAAACTACATGAAACACAACAATGGCAACATACTGGTGCATCTTGTTAAGCAAAAAACAAACAAAAAAAAGGATAAAGTTCAAGTAAAGGGTCTGAGTTAGAATTACCTTCATACAATGCTGGGCCAAGGTTCGGTTTCACCTTTACAACCTCACCTCTAAAATTAGAAGACAGTCAAAGTGCTTTGGCAATAATTCAAGTCTTTCACCACATATTGGCTGCATTAAGCTGCACTGCATTTAAAAAATTTGACATTGTATAACTTCACAATAATGACAGGCCCTTTTAACATTTACATCAAAAGTTTCACCAGGCACTCAAACTGAAAGGCTGGCATCTTTTATTACTGTTCTTGGAGGCTGATATACTGATCACACAGTTAAAATTTTGCTGTTGTCATTGTTTACATGCTGCTGTATTTCTATTTGTTGAAAAGTATATATGAATGGTCTATGAGAAACAAAATTTTGTAATTTAGTGAAAACATAGTTCACTTGGCTTCAATATTGATCTGTTTGCTGATAATCAAGAATTTTCCTGGACAGGCTTCAACATTAAAAAAAATAAAGTTTAAACCAGCTTTGTTAAATACTTCATTTACTCAAGCAAAATCAACATTTGCAATTCTAAAATGGTCAGACATCACAGGAAAATGCATAGATTTCAATGAAACAAGGTAACACAGACTCATCGCCTTTATCTGTACCCAGGCAGATTGTGCTATTTTTCTGTGTAGTCAAACCGCAAAAGGCCTATTCTGAGAAGGAAAACACCTAATAATAGGTACAAGTTCTTCTAAGATTAGCATTTTCTATTTTTAATTTGCATCTATCTACAAAATATTTGTACTTATTTTAATGTTCCGGTCTCTTTTTTAATCGGTTTAATTTAGTTAAAGACGGGTAAAATGATAAAAACAAACATGTTGGCATAAATATTTTTTTCCTGATAACTGAAATATGTGCTGGGGCTGCACAGTGACTCGGTGGTTAGCACCGTCGCCTCACAGCTACAAGATCCCCGTTTCTTGTCCTGGCCTGGGCCGGGGATCTTTCTGTGTGGAGTTTGCATGTTCTCCCTGTGCATGCATGGATTTTCTCCAGGTACTCCGGCTTCCTCTCACAGTCCAAAAAACGTGCTGAGGATAATCGATAACTCTAAATTGTCCGTAGGTGTGAATGTGAGAGTGCTTGTTTGTCTATGTGTAGCCCTGTGATAGACTGGTGACATGTCCAGGTGTCCCCTGCTTTCACTCTAATTCAGCTGGGACAGACTCCAGCCCCCCTCCATGACCCTAATGAGGATTAAGTGGTTTATAGATAATGGATGGATGGATGAATGGATGGATGGATGGATGGATGGATGGATTGATGAAATATGTCCTATGTACAGAAAATTGTCAGACGGATGTACAATGAGAAATAACTGTCTTCACAAATAGTTTTTAGAGTTTTGTTTAAAGTCAAAAGAGTGTAACATCTAAAGTGCATCACCTGATGGGATTCTGTTAATATTCTAGTCAGTTTTTACCTGTCATGATCCACAGAAGCAACTCTAGTGAAAAACAGTGACCAGAAACAAAAAAAAGACGTACTGCCAATCACAGCAGTTGCTAGGAAACTTGTTGCTATGCCAAATTTTAGTGACTGGTGAAATTAAAAAGAACAAATGTTTAAAAGGTCCACCATGCACAATAGGACTGTATCTTGCAAGTTTTCCATTTACAAAAACAAGTTAACTGACAGCAGGTAAAAACTCTAAGCAAGAGTACTGATAATTTTCTGTATTCTGTGTCTTGGCTGTTCCCTAATGCTTAAAAACACAATCTGTATATCCAAGTTGCAGCATCTGTGTTGTGCCTCTGCAGTGCATGGCCGTCTCTTCTTGGGTCAACATGAAAGCAGTCATACAGAGCACAACAGGGCACATATTCACACTCAACGGTCTTTACAGAACTTTCTGTGACAGAGAAAACAAAAGCTCTCCAGGGACTCCAGAAGCTTTCTTCTGTTTTGCACTGGGTTTGTTCCCCCTCCCTCCTTTCCACCCTAAACCACCACCTCCTCCTGTCTGTGGGAGCCTCAACTGGTACAAGGAAGCAACATAATAAGTGGCCCCGCTGCTGCTGAATCTTCCAGCCACCAGGGGATAGCGAGAAGTGAGAAGCAGATGTTAATCAGCATGTGGGAGCAACAGGAATGCCCAGGCATCATGAAAGACTGCATTAGATTTAGTCTTGAAGAGCCTTTGATTGGGGAGAAATCTTATTCTAAGAGGTCCTATGAGGAGACACAAACAATAAAATTAATAGAAAATAAAAAAAATTTAATAAAAAAATAGAGCCTTTTAAACAGTATCACATACCTGGTCTGAATCTTCATTATATTGTGCTTTTCCTGTCTCCATGTAGTGGGTGTCAATATCATCTACTCCCTCTATTTTGTTAGCTTCAACATGTTCCCTCATAACAGAGTATCGGTGCACAAGGAACCTGATGAAAACATACCGGTGGGCGTTAGACACAAACATGGGTGAAGTGTGCACAGTGTTTCTGGGTGTAGGTGGTGAGATGAAAAACAGGTTAACTGACCGTCCTCCGCAGACGTATTTCTTAACCAGCCAAACACCTGCGACAGCACTCAACAGGAGGATCGCTATGACAACCATCACGATGACAGCAGTGTTTGCTGAACTGTTTTCACTCTGTTAACCCCAGAGACAAAGAGAGCTTTCTCTGATTATATGTAAATGCACTCACACGTGGGATAATTAGGGAAGGATGACGTACCGTGACTCAAAGATATACTGAGATTATATTACCGAAACGTGAAACACTGTATCACTATGCACACAATAACTATACTGGCATTGCTCAGACCACCCGAGCTTGAATAGTTTGAATAGTTTGTTTTCAACCAAATGAATTTGCAAGTTGTACATCATAAAAACTTGAGTGGAAAAGCAGGAAATTTAAAAAAAAAAAAAAAGAAAGGAAAATACATTGCAAAAATGTTTTTACGCTTAGCTGACATGGAAAAGTTGGCATATTCCTAAAAACAAAATGTGACAAATGGCAGTGAAACAGATGTATAACACTTATGAATCATTTAGATCTTATAAATTATGACATCCATGAAGCAAATAGTCTCGAAAAGGAAGAACTGTGGCAACATCACCATCAGATCTGTGATGAGGAGCCTGTAATGTTTCTTAACTCTCTGAACCCCAAACAGTGCCAGGGTGTTTTCTACTCCTGTCACTGTTTCACTGCAATGTAAAGTCCATGACTGGAAGTAGAGAGACATCAAAAATATATTTTCTGCAGTATGACAAAATTATAATGCCATAAGCCATTTTAAAAAATTAAACTTGAATGTCTTTTATAATTCATCTTACCAAAAAATAAAAAATAAAAAACCTGGATGTACAACATTTTTCCATATATCCACAGGCGTTACTAATACTGGAAAATTATAGTGGCTCCATATAGCATAAATATTTTCCTTCAAAAACTTGCTGACAACTTGCTGCTCTGTGTGACATTTTTGAGCCATGCTGCATTTATTTTATTAATTGTGTTTTATTTTGCCATTTATCGTTCTAGTTTATTTCCATACTTGTCCCCTTATCTGCTCTGTGTAAACACAGCCTGCAGTTAAGTTGAATAATCACATACATTTTGTGATGCAACTGTTAGTTCCAGCGGAGTCACGCATAGCTTCTTGATTTTAGTTTTGTACAGCATGTGTTTGATGCAAATGCTTCACTTTAGGACATTTGTAAATGCAACGTGTACAGTAAAGTGATTTTGATGGAATATCATTGTTAAGCTTAGATTTTCCTGACACACCACTATGTCACACATGATTATCTAACTTTCAAAAATTTGACTATTACTAGTTTTTAACCATTTCCGGCTCCAATTAATGGGGCCATTTTGGTGGTTTATGTAAAGACATGAGCCTTTTAAATCTGCTGGTAGGTTTTGGGATTCAGAGGGTTAAACTAATACATGAAACAAACAGAAATTTTTTTTTCTTTTCTTCTCATCATCTTGATGTGCTTTTTTTTGCAACTTAAGTTGTCCCAAAATACAGACAGATTCTATTCTACTGAGTATCTAGCTTAACTCGTCTCATTTTCATAGTAAGAACTGACCAGAGAATGGGGATGGAGGGCGTTACTAGTGCACATCCTCCTCAGGTCGGTCTCCTTTCTGTCTGGCTGGAAGCCTCCTTCACACTGGTCTCCTGGAATCTTCCGGTAGCTTAAATGTGAACAGAAAGAAAGACATGAAAGGCAGGACAAAATTCTTCAAAAAGAACACAACACAATATAACTGGTAAACTAAAGATAATGTTCATCCTACTAAGGAAGTGAGATTTAAAGGCCTAAGAGTTGCACAAATGAAAACATTCAGTACACAACCATCATCTTTTAATTATTGTGAAGGAATCTGATCATGTCAGCTTTATGTCTAAAGGAACACCCAGGTAATTTTTTCATTAAAAGTCACAAAGGCAGTCTTATTAGGTTGGATCTAAACGTTTTCAACACAGCACAAATCTGAACTGTCAGCTGTCACATTAAGTTGGGAGCTCAAGATCTATGACAGGCTTTTTCCATATCTAACCAATATTAGCCAAAAAAATATCACAGAGAGTGTATGACACAGTTTATGTGCCAAACCTGTCAAAACACCTTTCTTGTTCACACTGCCCTGCAAATTCACATCTATTACAAAATGAAATATCCAGAAAAATAAACCTTTATCAGATCAGATCAATGAGATTCACCAATAATGAATGTAATCTGAGTTTTGACAAAATGATAACAGGAGCTGAAGTTCAGTTTGTTGTTTCTAGCTGTTTGTAGGAGTCTATTCTCTGAGTTAATTACATACCTACAGTATTTGACTGCAGCAGGATCCAGTTTGAGACAGTTGTGCATATTTACGTGCATTAAACAACAGTAGTAACTTCATTAATTACTTAAAATTATAAATGATCCCTGATGTGGAGACAGGAACAGTAAGCCACACTATACTTTCTTCACTTCATAGAAATAGTTTAAATGGCTTGAAATAGTGAATTTATATGCAATCTTTTGTTTATTAGTGTATTATTGTATATTAATTGTCAAATATTGCATGTGTAAGAAATGCTGCACTCATATCGTGGCTCTCTCTGTCATTGTGGTATTTATATCTGAAGGAAGCTGTGAGGAACAATAACTGAAAAGGGAGCTTTGTGTGAATGACTGAATGCTGTCACTTTAACAGGCCAGCAATGAAGCCAGCAATAGTATGTATCCTATGTCTGAAAAAGGTTTATGTAGGGGATAGGAAGTCTACATGTCATGTCTAAGACGACCCTTAAGTCTTGTATTCTGTGTCCTATGTCTCTTATGCGTGAGCGCATCTATGTCTCATTTTAGCCTGACACCATTATATAAGATGTTCATATGTATATGCTTTGCCATATGTCACGGTATTAGAATTTATTGTGGTTACTAAGAGTTTCTTGGTAAAAATGCCGAACATCCTCACCCACTGGTCTGCAGCTGCTCAGTAGTCCCATTTAAACAGAACTCCAAAGGACGGCCCTTCATCTCCTCCTGCTCCACACACTCTGAGCTGTTCGCTGGTCGATAATACCCAAAGTCACTGCAAGACAAAGCTCAGTCATCCCTGCAAAACTGTAGTGCTGAATGCAGACGTTTGGGCAACAATAAGTAAATAAATTACTGCAGTGAATAGACATTAAAAATGGCCTTTACTCAAATACTACAGGACTGTTACTTTTTACTTCATGAACTTAAAATCTTTAAGAACAGTGACAAGTAAAGAGATGTTTTTTTATGTCTGTTTGCTGCAGGGGTTGTATTTGCTTCTTTTAATGAAACATACAAATATGCAGTTTGCCCCGGGGTCCACAAGCTTTTGCATCCAACTGTATATTTGCATTTTATGAGGCAAATCAAACTTGTGTACTTATGTAAAAATCAAAATCCAGTCTCTCGTCAGGAAAATGCATTGTGCTGCTCTTGTTAAAAAGTCTGCTAATAATCCATTACATAAACAAAAAAATGCATATATGTGCAGTCTCATGAATACACCACATGCAAGATGAAGAAAGGACTTAGTCTACTAGGATATTTCACATTTTTACATGAAATAAAATGGAGAAAACAAGGACATACCAGTGATAATCATCCACTGTACATGGACAGGGAGACAGCTTCTTAGTGACTGCATAGTCCCTCCCGTTCCAGCAGACAGAGTCTTTCCTCAGGCGTAAAAAGGTCTCTTTATAGCCCAGCACACAGCCATCATTAGATCCGCTTGGGTCTGCAGAATGAGCCAGCCACTGTACATAGTCTCCTTCATTACCTGCACAAGAACACATGCTAATGTTAAATAAAAACACACTTGCCGTAACAGCCATCAAATACCTTTTCCCACAAAACTCACAGTCTCTGGTGAGGAGCTTCCTGAAGTCTACTGTGATTACCACCCATTTACTGAAGTCGTTCCTGTAGCCCCACAGGCTGACGTTCATGGAGCGAGAGCCGGGCTCACTGTCCATGCCGCTGAAGTGAAGTGGGTCATTGGTGAAGTTGTACGTATGCCAGCACTGCCCTTCATCTGTTGAAAACCTAAAGAGGGTAGGAACAATGGAATGGGGAAGCCCAATTAGTACAAAATAAACTGAAAGAACTATAAAATACAATTAACTCTACCCTTAAATGAGTTTAATGTGTAAGAGCTACTCTGACTTTATTTGGTTGACAGGCGAGTTGGAGTGCTCCATGGCGACCAGCAGGCCTCCAGAGTCCAGGATGGCATAGTGATGAGGTCCTCTGAGGGCCAACAGCCATGTGTAGCCCCCATCATCAGACACGTACACATCAGGTGAGAGAGCTGACTCCGCATCTCCAACGCTGCCTGGAGGAAGGGAGGAAGACGGTGTAAATAGCATTCAGTAAAATGATTGTGTTGAGGGCAGCTTGTGTGTGTTTGTGTGTTTTACCGTGGGCCAGGATGAGGCCCACTGCGTTGGGCTGTGAGAGAGGGAGCATGGGGACGTTCATCCTCATGGTGGTGCTGTAGGAGGCGTGGATGTGTAGTCTGCACTGTAAAGGCACCAAAACAAGGCTAATGTTGGTGCATGCTCTGATAAACGTTACCGCTTATGCACTTGCACCCTACGCTTACATGGCATATTTAATATGAGTGTGTTTGGAACAACAGTTTATTTGAGACAATAAAACCTCATATTAAAACAAAAAATTATGTGCAATATTAGTGTGTCTCACTCTGTTTGGTCTGTTGGTGGCAGTGTCGGTGCTACAGTGGCTGTTCTGTGGTCTGTGCAGCGTCTCCCACTTTGCTCCTTGGTCATATGTGATCACTGTCTCCACTGCATCGTCTGCAAAAACAACACAATGGAAAGCCTGTAACTTTCACTACTATCAAGGCCCCTGTAGACATTTTGCATTTGCAGCCCATAAAGTGCACACAATAAAATATCAGCACTACCCTTCTCCTACCAATAATCCAAAGCAATTCATACGTTTATAGATAAATATCCTGCCTTCCCAGCAGCAAATAATTTCAGTTTATTTTACAATGGTAAGAAAATCAAACTGCATCCATCTAAATTTGCTTGAGATAAGTAATCGATGTCAGTTCATATTAACTCTACTGTATCTATTTTTAGAGATAAGAGGGATTATAAACAAATCTTTCAGTGTGTCTTGATGGAGTATTCAATTTGAGCAAAAAAGATGCTGAATTCACAAAAAAGAAAAATCAAATATCATAAAGAGCTGACTCATTCTCTCATGCTGGAGTTTCCCGTTGCACCAAGAACGGAAAGTCCCTACATTTGCAATTGCATTACTATAAAAAAATAATCCAACTTTAACCTATAACTGACTAAAACCCATTTAATTAAATGTGCATCATTGTGGTATAATCTTGAAAATTAGTAAACAGCAGAGCAAAGTACAAGCTGTTCTGACACCTGCGAACTTCGGTGAGTGAGACATTAGGATCAAATGCAATGTATATGTAGTGCTTCCTAAAATAATTACTGAGGAATAAATGTGGAGGAGCATATTAAACCCTGTGTTAACCAACCCTCTGTGAGTACGCTGGTCATGTAGACGCCCCTGAGTGAAGCAATGGCAGTGAAGTCAGTGTCACTTCCCGTGGTTGTGTAGAGATGGCGCTCCAGAGACTTGGAGAACACAGTTCCTCTGTCATCTGACACATAAATAGTTCCAACACCAGAGTCTGCTCCTCACAATGCACACACAGAAACAGCAGATGGTTTTGGATTATACACTATGATACATTTACTGATCTCCAAGGAGAAATCTATTGCAGCTTCAAGGTTTTCTTTGCTTTTAAAGGATACTTAAAGGTGGAGTCAGTGATCTCAATTCAATACACCTACTGTCAAATCTAGTAAATATCTCCTCACGGACTAAAAAAAACACTATTTCAGCCAATCAGCAACCAGACAGTCTCTGAAGCTGCAGCATCTGTACAGATTGTAGATCAACAGTGCTCAGGCTGCTAGAACCAGCTGCACTCTAACCTCTGCCTTTTCCTTATCTACATCCTCACCAACAACGAATGGAGCTACACCAGAATAGCGATAAAACATAAACAACTTCAGAGATATTATCCTGGTGACCTGTGTAAATGGCAAATCTCATATGCTCTGTCAATGGTGCTCTTCTGTAGAACTGCTGCATCGTAAGATAAAAATCGAAATGCCACTAGTATATAGCAAGCTGTTGTAACATTTAATAGCTGATTTTGACCATTTCAGATTTACAATTACAGACACCAATAATGTTATTTTGACAAGCTGTAATTAAAGTGTGACTTGTCAAATGTTTTCTTCAGGACAACATGTAATATCATTGTAATTAATCAAAGCAACAGCTAGAGGTATCTGTAATTCTGAGTTTATCGATAAGGAATTTATGGAAAAGGAGAGCTTCGTTCATTAGACACTTGTGGTCAGAATTTACTAGAACTTTGGCGTCAGGCTGCACTGACATGCATGTTTGAAAAAAGAAGACACAACAGCCTCCCACTCGCTGTAGATTCTGATGTCATTACAGAAACTGGCACCATCATTTTACCAAGTTAATACTTGGATACTCAAAATAGCTAGAATTAGACTGACTAGTCAGAGTTTCGATTTTATTACATAAAACGCCATTCTGAAGTTACTGTTACTGACAAAGCTTGTAGCAATGATGTTAGTGATACATATGCTAAGCTAGCCTAAAATTTCAATATGCTATGTACCTAGACTTTGGCTTAGAAAAGCATTGGCTTCAACACTAACTTAAATATTGACAGGCTTATTGTCACACTTGCTACTGTAAAATAACATTTGCTACATATTTTCTTAACGATATAATGACCTTCACTTGCAGATACTACTTTACGCCATATTTCTCTACTAGTCAGCTAGCCAGTTGTTAGTGTTGTTACTTGGCCATGTATGTCCATGAATTTGAGAGTCACTGCTTCTGAAGGCAGGATGTGTTTGTTTGGACGCTGAATTCAAATATTAACAATCTTTCCCCAGAACTGCTGACTTCACCTTTAAGCGGGATGTGTGTTTGAAGGTTGTATTTTTGAGTTATCAAGATTACTGTCAATCATCCGCACCATCAGTAATTAGCAACATCATCAGCATCCACATCAACCATCAACAGTTCTAACCTCCAGGGTCGTCCACATGCATGAAGATCATGTCCTGATTGGCTGCCAGGATGGAGTAAAACTGCTCGTGGTTGACTGTGGGAAGCTGAGCCATGTTCCACAGCTCACCTCCGTCCACTGACACATGGATCATCCGCTCTGTACCCTAAGGAACACACAAAAACATAACTTGTGAAGTGCTGAGAAATATATTAAAGCATTATTAGTGATGGAGCTTCAAGTCAAAGATAATATATGTGTACAGGGGGTGCAGATAAACCATGTGAATGGAAAAATGAGACTTTCTACTCACATCTACTTAATCTATCTGTTTCCTTGCATGTTAAACCAGAGGAAAGTCAGGTGATGTTTCAAGCTGCTGGGTAGATCTTTTTCCTATGAATTTTGTCACTCTGTACAGATTGCACATACAGCTGGTTGAGATCAGATCACAACATGAGCCAGACCAACTCCAGATGTGGTCACACTGATCCAATTGCATTCTGATCACAGTGTCAGCATTTACACCTTGCATTAGCATGTGTTTTAAGTTATCCAGATAGGATATCCAGACATAGACTTAATGCCAGATGTCATAAACCATTTAAACGGCAAGACACCACGTAGTTTTTTTGCACTCTTGGAGACCCTATACAATCTTTGCTTCTTAATGTAATGAGTGTACACATGAATATATATTGTTACTATTTATGCTGACAGACACATTGCACACACAAACACACATACACGCACCATGCCAGTCATGATGGAAGCAAAAACAAATCTTCCTCCCAGTACAAAGGAGTAAACTCTCGTTGCGATGGTCTGGAAACTTCTACCATAGTCGACTGTCTTCCTCAACTCTAACATTCCTTTGTCATCTAAACAGGAAGAAAGTGAGGTTACTGAATGTATTATTAAATTTTTAATACGTTAACAAATGGGGATGATGTCATCTTTACTTACTGCAAGATCCATTGTTATTAGTTGTAAAGTAAATGCTGTTCTTTGGGCCCCTGTGTGTGAGAAAAAGAAACTGTGAAGGCAGGAATCAGTGGGAGAAAACCTAGTTGTGCTCACATTTTTTAACATCTCGAAGTTGTGCAAGTTCAGATGTAAATCCATTTTTGGAATTTGTAGAAATCACAGATTATGGTTATGGTTTCTTCAAAGTGCTGTACACAGCAGGCACACATAAACCCTCCTCCTCAGGCTGCACTCCAAGCTCTCTCTGGTTTTGTTTGCTGCCAAAGGGAATGAAGGTTTTCACACTGAACAGATTCTGCTGGTTCAAGGACTGCGGGCTGAATAAGAATGCCTCTGCTGACTCATGATTCACTCTGACAGCAACCTCAGCTCCCTTGCTCTGCAGTTAATTTAGTTTGAGGCCTAAATGACAGCTGTGGTCATGCAGAGCTATCGCTATGTTCCCACAATGCAGTGCTAACAACCGCAGGCTGACACCACAACCTCATGTGAACTCTGGTGCTCAAATGAAACCAAAGTCAGGAGAGTGATCAGAAGTGTGGTGAGGAAGACAGCTGGAAAAACAACATTGGACAAAGAACACACACAGTTCTCTTTTACGAGAAGCAAAGATGCACAATTAGACTGTGTGGCAACAAACATGGACAAAGCGGCTTTGCTTCTTGCCAATGATGGTCAGTTTACAGTGTTTGATGCAGACAATTGACAAACTGTACTATTTTAGTCTTTACTTGACCAATACTCAGTCCTTTTTCACTGCTTAACTGTTGTCTTCACTTTATTCCACATTATAATACAACTAAAATAAAGCTAAAGTGCCATAAAGCGTTAACCTGCACTATGATGCACAACTCAACCTGTGCTTGAAGCCCTTCTGCAGTCACAGAGCTGCTCAGTCAGTGACACTGGTAATTATTATTTATTTAGGAGATCTTGGTTCAAAAATAGACACCAGGGATCCTAAGTAAGACACAGTTTATTTAGGTTTGCCAAAATATCTGATTTTCACTACATAACTACTGTGACCAGGTATTTACAATAATGACATTAACACAATATTTATGGACGAGTAGAAAAATAAATTGGTATCAGTCATTTCTTATCTTTTTTGGCCAATTAATTACACTCAAAATAGTGTAATAATAATAACAGAGTGTAGGGATGTTGAGAGGATCTGCAATTATGCCTGTACTGTATGTCAACCAGGTAGTTACTGGTGCTCAGACATTTACAACATAATCATATGTGTAATATTAACATGATAGCAATACTTTATTTTTTAAATATCATGTTTATGATCAATACTGGCATATCAGTCAATTGTAATTTCCTTCAGTCAAAACACAAAGGGCCAAAAATGAGGTTCAGCCCCTCTAAATAATTTTCTTAAAGTTGCTAATGTTTGGTCTATGTCATTTGCTACATGTTTAGTACCAACACTAATGCATTCAAGTGTGTGTTTGGAATTTAATCACAGTGTGACTCGGGATGTAAAAGTCAATTCTCACCATCTGACCAAACACACACTGTCATGGATCTTCCTCCAGGTGGCGCCAAAGTCCTCAGATAGCCACAGCTCTGACTGAAGGGGAAAAAAGCTTAGTCAGTAAAAGAGTTTCATGTACTTCTGAACATTCACTGATGCCTTATTGAGAATTCAACAGCCTGAAATTCAAGTGTAGCATCCATTTAAGATGGACACCTAAGTAGGTTAACTTTAGCAAACTGTGCTACGACTATAAATTCCTGACAGATTGATCCCTGCTACCGTGATACTGAGCGTCAGAAGTGTGTTGCAGTCTCCAGGGTTGTACAGCATCTGAATGAGGGGCTCAAATGGCAGGTCATTTGAAACAAAGGTTAGGCCGAAGTCCTGAGAGCGAAACAGTCGAAACCCTCCGATATCTGACACATCACCAGTCAGGATCACCTGAAACCAAACAGAGAAACTAAATCATCAGTCAAGTAATTAAATTGACAGAAAATAATTCTGCACCGCTTAAACAAGAAAATCTTTAAATCACTGTGCACACAAAAACACCAAAGATTCTTCAGGTACAGCTTCACAAATGGGAGGATTTGCAGCTTTTTGCATTTTATGTCACTAAAAGTTGTTTACATTATATACTATGTAACCTCACACACCTTCTCAGGCAATTACTTTGCACATTTTTGTACACTGGAAGTATTTCTGTTCCTTTTCACAACCTATAGTCCTTTGATGACACTTGCTGGTAATTAGACTTATAACACTTGATTCTTATTTGTATTGTAACACTGATTGTCCACTGACTTGCAACACTTTTTAAAAATCCATATGCTAGCGTGTACTGTTATGCACTACAACACCGAGGTAAGCTCCTCATATGTAAAAACCTACTTGGCAATACAACTGTTTGTGACTCCTGATTTCTAAACCTGTCATATTTTAAGGTTCTGGACAGTTGATTAGACAAAATAAACGTTTTGGAGATGTCACTTTGAAATCTGGGACAATAAACCCAGCATTTTCCTCAACCTTCCCACATTTTAAAGGCAAACGGTACAGAAATAGAAAAAAAATTAGAAGCAGCTTTACTGAAAATAAAAGTAATCAATCATTGCAGCTCTACTCAGAGGAGAGCAGTGAGAAATGTTTTTCTTTAACCCACAGTAGAGCAAAGCTTTGAAGATGTTTCACTGCATAAGACAAAACTAAAGCATGTGCTGCATCTTTATCATTTAAATATTAATAAACATAAACCAGGTCTGACTTCCCAGCACGGCTCACCTTCCCTGACTGATCTGGACTGATGGCGATGCCAAACTCTGTCTGGATGAAGGTGTGGTTGATCAGATGAGTCACGTCTTGGAACGTCTTCCCATAGTCTTCACTGACATATAGACAAGGTTACAGTTACAGCCTCAGATTGTTGTAAGGGCCAAACATTTAGTAATCCATTTTCAGTTGGTGTGCTGTCAGAAATGAGGCACTTCTCACCTCCTGTAGAGGTTGGACTGGCCAAAACGCATCATGAACAAAGGAACCTGAAACGTCGTCAACACCAGCAGCACCTGATAGGAGACAGTTAGACAGCAATATGTACATAATCTTGGATTCTTTTTAAAAAAATATCACACTTAAAGCTGAACAATGTGCAAAAGATTTAAATTGCAATTATCTGATCAATATTGCATTTGCATTTTTTGAATTTCTTCTCCACTGGAAAAAAAAAAAAAAGTCTGTACTCAACAAACATGTTCACTTATGGAGAGTATGATTTGTAGGCCAGGTCATCTCTCCGAAGACCAAAATGCTTCATTTGTCAAGGTATTTTGTTACACATTTTACTTTTATTAACTATTCATCCCTCATTCCAAGCCTTACAGTTTTAAGCATATAGACAAACTCACCCCTGATCCATCTCCCACCCAGGCCAGTGACAGTGACCCCATGGTCCGTACTTTAAACGTGAACTGAAACGGCAGAGAAAAAGCAAACAGAAGTTACAATTTTCACAAATCTGGGAAAAACAATCAATGAGGAATTCCAGAAAAATGTCTCTTGACTAGCAGCCACATTGGCCAACACAGGACTATTTGAAATATCTGGGAGTCTGGTGGGATGTTGCTTGCTTAACAAGAGTGAAGAATATTTTTCGAAACACACAAAACACGCACAAGAGAGTTTGTGCGTGTTTTTGTCATTTTCTACACGCTAAACTAAGAGGACAGAATGAATTGTCCATACTGTCGGCCATTTGGATGCACTCTGTGTGTGTGACCTACATTCCTGACTAAATGACAAAGCTGAGGCCAGAGAACAAGACAGTCGCTGATGTCCTGAACACTGCAAACACAACACACGTAAGGGATGAATGTGTTACGTTTTTAAATATTTACCTCACTATTAACTTACTACTATATTTCTCAGGTTATGAGAGATTTAAAGTTCAAAATATAATAAACAAGTTGGAGTGACATAATACTACAGGCACAGAGAGGAAACGGTTTGGACCTGAACTTTTCTTTCACAACAAGTGCTCTGACTGCAAACAACATTCCCGTCCATTCATCCAGGGTGACGTTCAAGTGTCTGGCTTTTTGAGCGACGTGTTTAGCCGCAGCCCACATTGTTTGGAATCTGAGGGAGGTTTTTCCTCCTCCTCTCTTTAGCTGGTGGATGCAGAGATGTTTACAAGGTGAGTGCAGCCCTGGAGAGTCTGTGTACGGCTCTATAAAGCCACAGAAGATGACCAGGTCTGCCGTCTGCCTGCTGGAAACTCCTTGCAAACAAGTCCAGTGGAAACTGGCCTGCCCGGCTGTCCAAGTCCGTGAACACAACTTTCCATCTCTCCTGCATTAATCATTTCATCACGCTCTTGCTGTGTCCATCTGTTCTTCCCTTTTCTGATTATTTTGACAACTTCTCCCTTCGTTTTATGCAGTAATGTGCTAATCTATTGATTAGATTAAAAAAAAGCCGCATGTGTGCCATTCTCCTAAAACCCTCACGCTAATAAATAAACCTCGGTGCTTCTGGTTCTAATCTGTCCAAGGAAATGCTGTTGTTTGTTTTCTTTCCCTTAAATTTAAAAATAAGCCTGATTTGGCTCGTGCACTTGAGGTTTAAGCTGTTTTTATCATCACTGAGTAAAAGATTCCTCCATTTTTTCCCCTCATATTGCTAACTGATGTCTGACCCCAAAATTATCACTGGTCAGAGTCATTGTGGTGTAGTGGGAACTAAATAAATGGGAAGACGGAGTATTTATCTGCTTTCCATCCAAACATCTACTGATTTATAATGTTCTTTACACACTAAATAAAAGAAGCTGTTGATGCTTGTACTGCAGTTTTTATTATGCCTGTGAGAAAAATGGGCCGAATAACATTCATATTATTATAAGAAAACATGTGAAGTAAGAAACAAAAAAAACTACAAAATACTGAACAAGACTACAGCCAATTTAGTGGCTCTTTCAGGCTGTACTTCAGCAAAGTGAAGCATGTTAAAATGCTGTAATGTTTACCTTGTTCATCACCGTAGTTTAGAATGCAAACTATCAATCAAGTACAACTGAGGCAGATGGGAGTGTGCTTCGTTTTGCTCGTAAACCACAATATTGTACGAACTGAAACGTTGACCTGTGACTGGTGTTAGAGGAAATTAAAGGATCACCAAGTTATTATAATTCATCCAGAGGAGAACATGAATGTCTGCGCAAACTTCCATGGCAAAGCATCCTGGATTCCTGAATCCTCCATTTGCCTCAAAGGATATTTGAAACAGCATTGCCATTGCATAGTTTGCTCCCATGAGAGAATATATATGTGTGTTTTTCAGGTGCAAAATGTCTCACTCAAGTACATAACATATCGTCGTCATGGGATCCTGATGAAAATGTTTGTTTAAGCCTCAAAAACACATTCAGGCTCTACCTTATTTACCTTTATGTGTATGCAAACACTGCAACTGCACAAAGGCAGAATGAGAAAGTTATAAAGGTTAATAAATCATGGATTATAAAAGAACAACCACATAGGTACATAAAAGCCGCTTTTTGAATGACCTTCTAAGATCCAATTTGAAAAGCAAATGTTAATACTCAGGTCACAGCAACACTGCAGGTCAACAGGTTCCATGTTGTGTCCTTTCTAAGGATCAGGTCTTTGCAAATGTTTCTGTTAACTGCTTGTACACCTGCGTTGAATTTACCCAGTGGGGTGTTTTCCACATCTGTTCCTCTGAAACCCTTAGTAGACAAATGCTGACTTGACCAGTTACAGTTCACTGGGTCTGAAACCCAAACAATCAACATTACTAAGCAAGTCAGCTAGAAGCTGCATTCAAGTGAAAACGCGAGTTTTATCTCAAATCAGGAGTCCAAAGTAAGATTTCATAGACCGATGTTTGAGAAAGGTAGTTTATGCAAAGCAAAGGCTTACTTTGTCCTGACATGTAGTGCAAATAAAAAAGGAGTGGAAAAGAGTAAAATAGATATACATTAGTCAGCAAACAAAATGAAGAGATAAGTGCCTGACCCAGTTGGATGTGGCCTCACAAACCAGACATGACCTCATGCTGCATCACGTGCTGCATTCAAGGGTCCAGACCTGGTCTGAAAAGGCTCCTCTGATCTCCCTACGCAGCTCAGCTCAGGACACTCTGGCATTCAAGGTGTGCCAGTACTTTCAACTTTCAACAGTGCACAACAATGTAGCATGAGGGAGGATCACACATGCAGCTGCACAGACACATGTTGTATATCCACGCTGACTCAGTAACGCACACAGTCGGTGGGTGGGAGCACAGTGAAGTCCTCTCAGAGGTCAGATGCCAACACAATGAGCTCCTTATTCCCTCTGCTCTGGGCTTTAACTTTCTGCTTCAGCCATGTTTACACACATAAAACTTGGAGGTCAAACACTCAGATCTAACACATGAAGCTGTGTGGACTGAGCCTGTGCTGCTGGGCTCAGCTTTTAGGAAGAGCAGGCTTGTATTAACGTCCACTGGATTCTTATTGTTAAAGAAAAACAGAAAAGAAGAAAAGCAGAGACCTGCAACTAACCATGCTGCCTATATATTTGATTAATTAATTTAGAAGAGTTATAAAGTATTGAGATCACATGCCCAGTTTGTTTACCTTCTTGAAGGATTTGCTCAACAGAAAAATGGACCACACCAATTTAGATTTTGTATTTTAGCGATGATGCTCAGCTGATGAATCCTACTGACTTTAACGATCCCTTGACTCTTCCTCTGGCACCATCATGACATTTTTAGCTTATAGTAAAATGCTTTGACATCCAGAAATTCTTTACAGACAAACTGGCTTTTTCAGGGCCAGTAGCGATAATTCATAATCAAGGAATTTGAAATGCCTTTGTTTACTTTAGTTGAGGTAGGCAGTATTTTTGGCATCATTAGGCAAAAATTCAACACTGGCCTTTCAGCATTCTGTAATTCAACTGGTCTGAGAAGAAATACCACTTCCTACCACACCTTTCCAGACCAGATCAGGTGTGACATTATGCACATCCCTAATGGAGTTTAGTCAAGGCTTTATACTACTTTCTAGTTTGCTGGAAAGATGGCATTCACCTATTTTCCATAGTGTATACTACTGTACTTGTAACGTAGTTGATTGTAGACACATGGACTCTTATAGACTAGGGCAAATGACAAAATATATCCTAGTGAACCATTCACAGATTGGCAGGTATGTAAAGTATAACACCGGTCTTAGACAAAACAGCCAGACTACAATCCCAAAAAGTGGAATTCTGGCTTTTTCCTCCTCCATTTCCAGATTTGTATTAAACAAAAAGAGACGTTTCCCAGCTATCCTTCAATGTTTACAGGCAATTACTCCTGACATGCATCCAATCAGACAGTTCTGTGGCTGGGGTATTGCTCAAGACCACAGACTGACTACAAAGTGCGAAAAGCGGCTGCACTACAGCCACAATTTATGTATTTAATCAGAAATCGGTTTTAAAAAATGTCAGCGGTCGGAAAAATGCTGAATATTGGATCCAATACTCAGTCAGGCAGATAATCAGTCGACTTCTAGTCCAGACATTAATTTCCACCTTTGAGTAAACTGTTGGAGTTGCCATGTTGGGGATTCACTAACTTTTCATGAATCACCACAAATTTGGTTTATGACCTGCAAAATAAATAGCATTCCTGTTAGCCATTAGCTGCCCTTTTTGTTGCAGGTTATTTAGCAAATGATAGCATGCTAACAAACTAAGGCAGCAAAGTAAATATGACACCTGCAAACATCAGTATGTTAGTCTCAGTACCCCAGTACAGCCTCAAAACATGGCTGTGGATAGCTTTACAAAACTGATCACTATTTTTGTATATTTTACAAATGAAACTATTATTTGATTAATCCACAAAATAATTGGGTGTTAATTTGAACTCAAATTCAGTCTACTAAGGTGCACAACAGCGACAGAGAAGGTGAATTCAGCAATGTTTTGACATGTTTTCTCATAAAAACTTGTTGATTTATTTGAACTGTGGATGCATTTAGTTCCAACCACAGACCTTAAACACACTTCCTCATTTCTACATCTTCTGTGGCTGAATAAATATTCCAAGTAAATGTCTACCTCTGATTCTACATGTGCCTTCTTTACTTTTACTACTTTGTTGTTCTCACTGGATGTCTCTTCCTGTGTATCAACAAACCTATACTTTCCTTAGCTCACTCTCACATCATGTGGAACATCAGCTCCGCTGCGGGGTGTTCTGACAGCTGGCTGCGACCCAGCTACGCTTCACCCCCAAAACAGAACATGTTTTTTCTCTACGTTGTTTTTGGCCAGAGGGGAAAGAGGAAGGGTCAGAGTCTGAAGAAGAAAAAAAAAAAGAAACAGCAAGCTAGTTTGTAAACTTGACAGGGTCAGCTGAATGAATCCCACAAAAACATGCAAAACCTGGGAAATCAGTCAAAACCTGGGCTGGCTGACAAAACACATCCTGTGTAGTCTATCAGGACTAAAACAGCACAAAAAGAAGCCCAGAAAGGAATAGGTTAGACTTGTCTAATCTTCTAATTTACACAGCCATCTGGAAAGTAAGGAGCGTAATAACACTACTGATCTAATCGCTCACTCCACCCTGCAGGGCTGATAACAAGAGAACTCAGACATCAGTCCACAGCAGAGATCAGATCAAGTTCTGCTTAAAAAAACTTGGGGAATGTCTGTGAGAGAGAAAGGCCCAGAGCAGATGGGAGGAGTCTCTGGAGTTTCTGAGAGCACGCCGAATCGTTTTCATGCTCAGAGGCTGGCCCAGGTGTTTGAGCCACAGCAATGATGCAACGCCCGCTTCCTCCGTCAAACACACACACAACAGGGCGACGATCCCGTGGAGCTCTGCGGCTTTGGAAAAAGTTGTTATTTCTGAACATTCCCCAGGACATCAGAGCTGTTCTTGGTGCACTTCCTATTACAGCATGTTCAGCACTGAAGCAACACAATTTCTTGTTTGGTCTATTAAAGGATATGCTTTAAGACTGAAATAGATGAACGAGATAGGAACAAAGGGGCAAAAACTAAAAAAAAAACAGACATTAAAGATTCTAAAACCATGCATGTCATCATCATGCAACAGATTAACCTTGACCCCACGTATAAAATGCAAGAAAAAAACTGAAAGTCATATGTGACCACCTCCAAAATCCTTGTGTTACCAGATTGGAAGAACACAACTCTGAATGTCTGAGGTTACATTCAGCATTCAGCCGGCATCATTAGTCCATCAGAGCATGAGAACTCAGAGTCAGCAGGCATAATGGTTGTGACGGAGACTGATGACCTACATTAATCCAGATCAATTTTAAAAAAAGAGTGTAACAGACAGCTGAAGAGATTGTCAGAAATCCTTACTGAATCACGATAATTCTACATGTTTTGCTATTTTTCTCTGAGTATTGTTACTTGTACGTTGGTTTAAAGCTGCAATGACTAATTAATTAGTAACTCGACCTTAAGGTAATCTGCCACTATGCTGATAACTAATTTAATGCATCAGTTATTTATTTTAAGAAAAAATCTAAATATTTTCTGGTCTCACCATCTGCCACGTGAAATTGCAGCATTTCTTTGTCCTATATAACAGTCAGTGGCGGCTCTTGAGGTTTTGTAAAGCTGTTCAGACAAAACAAGCAAATCTAAGATCCTTTTCTGGAATATTTCAAAGACAAAACAATTCATTGAACAATCAAAAAACTGCTAGATTAACTGGTAGTTGATGTAAAGTTTTGGACTGTCAGTCTGACACAACAGGCAATCTCTAGAAGTCCATTGGGCAACTTTTGTCCCCCCAACATTTTCACCCTCCTGTTGTCCTCATTTACATTCACCAAAAAAATATTGTTTCCTTGTCTGAAAAAAATCCAAAAATTCAACAAAAAAATTCCCCAAGTTTCAGAAAATTTGCAAAACCTTCAGGAAGAAAATTCCAATAATTCCTTAAAAGTTTTCCTTAAAAGTTTTATTTAAAAACAATAATAATAATAATAATAATAATAATAATAATAATAATAATAATAATAATAATAATTTGGCAAGAAAATTCTTGTAAAAATTTTACAAAAAATGAGTAAAAATCTTCCAAAAAAAATCCTAAAAATATCTAAAGTGATTACATATATATCAGTAAAACTTTTAATATTTTCTTTAAGAGCATTCACATAAAAATCAACCAAAATCCAGCAAAATTCGCTGGATTTTGGTTGATTTTTTGTGAATGTTCTTAAGAAAATTTTTATCATTTCCTTTTTTCCACCAAAAGATGTTCAAAGATTTCCCAAAAATGTTGAAAATGTGGACATCAGAAGTTTCACTTTAAAAATATTTTTTTTTCTCCACATTTTAAAACTTTAAAGCGGGTCGATTCTGACACGCAGGACGACACGAGAGTTAAAACAAAAGCATTAAATACGAAGAAAGCAGCATGAAAGTTTAACTAATACTGTCTTCAATTTTGATGAATCGCAGTTTGACTTTTGGATTAAATGACTGGTTGAAAAACTGTGAGAACACCTAGACATTGTGTGTAAATGGCGTTTTCAAATTGTGTTTTTTGTCTGAACTCATATAAACAAATTTAAAATTCAATTCAGGCTGCAACTAACGATAACTTTTTACTATTGGTTATTTTCTCGAGTAATTGACTAATTGATCTATAAAATGTTTTTAAAAATGCCTATACCCCCCCAAAAAAAATTTAAAACATTAAAAATACTAAAACTAGTTTAGCAGTTTCCAGTTCTAATTTCAAGACACGAAAAGTCTGAAAATACTCCAATTTGATATAATCATGAGATGTTTGGCAATTTTAAGTTACTGGATCATCTTAATAGTACACGATTAATTTTCTGCAGATCAAATAATCGATTAATCAACTTATCGTCCCAGTTATTATAGATAGTTTTAACTTCTAAGATCCACGTATACTTATTTAAATTCCACTTTTTTGTATGTGATGATACAATGTTTTTCAGTGGAGTGAATGTGCAGCTCCATGTGAAAAGTGACCACAAACTGACTTGTGCATGAGTCCCCTCCAGCAGCTGCAGCTAACTCTGAGTTAACAAGTGAATTCTTCTGCAGAGTTTAGTCACATTATTCCTGCTGTAAAGTCACTTACAGTGTTGGTGTTGTTGAGCAGGGCTGCCTCCACTCCGGACAGAGCTGTACATGTCTGTTCATTCAGTGCTGCGCTGCGCTTCGACAGCTCCGTCCTCTCTAAAACATGTCGCTCCTCATCACCTCCAGACTGCAGCCTCCTCGGCTCCGACGGCTTCCCGCCGCCTCGCTGCTCTCCGCCGGCCGAAGCCGAGAAACACAAGCCGAGCAGCAACAGCCAAGAAGCGGAGACCATGATTTCACCAAGACTGAACAACTTTCTGGGACTCTGCGAGAAACTCCAGTGTCCCACCACTTGGCTTCACATGCCCCCCTCATCACCAAAAGCATCTTCAATAACGGCCCATCCACCGCGGAACCTGATTGGTCGAGACCAGAATAACCTGCGATCTGATTGGACGACGGGAATCTCCCTCAACCGTGTGTCTGAATTTCTCTGGAGTTAAACTGCCCCCTGCTGGACAGACTGTGCAGAGACGCAGAACAGACTTCATGACTGGTTAGTTTGTTCTCTGATTTTTTTTTGGATTCTAAGAAACAGGAGAAAACCAGAATAAATAGTCCAAAAAAAGTGGCAAATTTTACAACAGTTCTTGTATTTTCCTCTAAAACTTAATTTTTTACTAGATAATCTTCACGTGTCTAACAAAACAATAGTTTTCTAAACTGTTTGAAGGTATTTAAATGAGTTCTTTTGCTCCAGGAACTTATTACATCTTTAGTTGCAACTGTGTTTCTATTTTTAAACCTGGACTCTAACTTGCATGACCACTTTTTTGAGGGATTGTTTGTTGTTTCTACCCTGAAACATAGATCCCTGAAAGAGGCAACAACAACAAAAAAAAATACTTAAGTTAATTTTAATATTAAAACACAATTTATTTTACTTCGCTAATAAAAAAATATGGCAAGAATGTGAAATGTGCATCCATATATAGGATACAAAAAATAACATAAGCTAGTCAAAGAATATATTCAACATCTGATTATTTGTAAAAAACAAAACTTATTTCATATTTAACTTTCAATATATATATATCTGATCTATACTTTAGGTGTCCAAACTAGTTCACCATGTATGTTTGACTGATGTTAATATTCACAGTGAAGAAAACATCTGCTGAAGCCTCACACTAAGCGATTAACAACTAACAGCTTGCATGTAATCTGTAGTAAAGGCAAATTGTGACTATATAAAACATATATATATTTTTTTTTACTAATATAAGCAATAAGAAGGATAAAGTTTGTTTTTAAAATATTTTTTTCTTGTCTGTGTAGCCTCTTGCCCATTACTTTGCTATTATGTGCTTGAAACTCCAGTAATTAACCCTGGATGCACAATACATTACCAACTGATATTAAACTACCAAACTTCAAACTCAAGAAAAGCACAAAAAAATGCAAAGAGTCAGTCATTTTCCGAATACAACAGTTTAATCGTAGTACTGATTCGTAACAAAAAATACCCCCCCACCCCCTACTTTATTTTCTTGTCCCTCAGTCCAGTGCTGGTCAGAATCATGTACAGAAACGTACAGACACTGAGAGACAAGAATTAGCACATTGCAAATAGAAACCTCTATCCAAAAGATTCTGAATGCAGCCAGAATGAGAATGTGCTGTTGGAAAGTTGAAGTTGTGTTGCGACATTCAGCCCAGGTACACTTCCACGTCCTCGCCCCTGCTGCCCAGAACTCCAACCAGGACCAAGTCTTTTCTGCTCTAGATGTCCTTGATTACATCCTCCAGCTCCTCTTTGGAATACATGTGGAAGGTCTTACCGGGCTCTACTGTCGCCAGCTGCAGACGACACACAGTTTAAGAATGCTTGCACATAAAACCAGGGATTGTAACTCTGGCAGTCATATGCTTGTTACCCCAAACAGAAGTCAAAATATCTGTAGTTATGTCATGTCATTTGAAATGGACATTTTCACTGATAAATCCAACCTTTAAGTGTCTACAAACACTGTGTAGTAATACATTCAAGAGTTCAAAGTGGAACAAACCTCGATGTTGGTGGCGTTGAGCTTCTCCTCCATCACTTGCTTCAGAATGGTGAGAGATGACTTGATGGCATCTTTTAATGTCATGGACTGTCAGAGAGGGGCACAGAAAGATACAACTTGCATGACTTAACGCTTAATAACTTTCACCTATATGTGATGACATCTGCTAAATTTTCAATTCATTATAAATTTTCTCTTAAACCCTCGAACAGCCATTTTTCTGACACAAATATATACCCACAGCCACTAGCAACCAGCACTTGCATGAGGTACAGGAAGTCATACATTAAAATCAAATTGTTTACAACCTTTTCATTGTATCGAATACAACACATATAAAATGATCTTAACAACCTTCATAGATCTCAAATGTGTTGGTAAAAATGCATAAATATTCTGTTTAGAGTTTCTACTTTCTTATCTTGCACACAGCTCGCTGTAACTTGTCAGAGTGACACCTACCAAACCTAAAATATTCAGCAGAGTAATCACTTATCACAGCCACATGTTTGTGGTTACCGCAGCGTGATTACTGTGTAAAGTGCACACCACTCCCCTCCACTGCTTTGTGGTCGAGCGCAGATGGACGGACGTGCTATCTTCTGCATTTTTGTGGGAGTTTTTCAGATAAAACTGCTCTGAATCTGGACAAACTAAAGACTCGAAGAGAATCCATAAGCTTTTTAAACTTATTTTCTTTTGCTACACCCATGAGCCAAAGCAGCTGAATGCTGACATTTTCCAAGAGTGCATGTTTGTGAGAGCTTTTGGTTTCACAAGTTGTACATTTGGCCTGGAAAACCATTTGTGTGTTTATAGCAGCAGAGTCCAGGCAGTTTAGGTAATTATATGAGATTCCATCATCAGTCCTAACTTCTCTGGGAACAGCTAAGTGGACGAATTCTAACTGCTGAGTCAGGATGTGCAGTCATGGCTCTCTAACAACCCGGGGCATGCATACATGGGTTACATATGAATATGCAGGAGTCAGTACCTTGTGGTACACCTCTTGGAGAGAGCTCTGTGCTCCCTCAGATGCAGAGCCAATGGCCCGAGCATCACACTGTACAAACGTTCCTGATGGGTCCATGTGGTAGCTGCATTAAACAAAAAAATGTTACGTTTCTATGTCTCCAAAATTACAAAGAAAACATCCTTTAAATTTGAGAATGTTGCACAATTATCTTTACATACAGCTGGGGTCCTTTTTCATCAACCCCACCAAACAGAAGCGCTACGCCAAAGGGTCGACTCTGGATGAAATATAGCCCCGGAAAACAAAGCAGAGACAGATAAGTACAGTTTATGTTAGTTTACTTGAACATCATCATACAGTCTACACTTGAAAAACACAATACGGAGATTAGAAAAGCGACTGACCATAGCACCAGGGTCAGCGTCCTCCTCTCCAAACTGCAGCGCCAGGTTGGACACAGCCTGAGTCACACTCTCCACTGTCATTGTCTCATTGTAAGTGAACCAGTGGTTCTAAAAAGGAACATTTAATTTAATTGCAAACAAAAACACAACCTCAGCAGACTGCTTTTATTACACTGTACTCAGAATTCATACCTGTGTTTCCACTCTTGCTTTGTCAATAAGAGTCTTGGCATCAGCTATCAAGCCACTCATGGCACAACCTTTGAGGTGGAAAGAAAGAAAGTTAAAAGTCTGTATGTCCCTAAAAGCCTTGACCGAAAGTAACAATCAACACTGTCAGCAGGGAGAAATGTAATGTCATTCCATGTTATCTGAGGGAACATTATTATTTGAGAATGCACATGTAACCACTGCCCTGATCAAACTTGGAAGTAATTTATGGGAAATCTTAAACATGTGCATGCATTTGAAATGATTATGTACAACTCTAATGTAGTGTCCTTTAAATTTAAGTTTTTTACAACTGACACAGACTGCTGCTGTGAGTTTAAATTGAGAAGAAGCGAGACAATGCATTTCTAGACGTATCTTTAAGATACACTACTCAGTGACATTACAGTCTTCCCGATCTGTTGGCTCCAAATACAAAAACAATCACAAGGCAGATTTCATTAGGAATTTTTTCACAATAATTTAAAGTCATTTGGTGAAGCCCACAGAAGTATTGCTTTATAAAGAACGAAAATGTTCACCCTACAAATCAAAACACTGGAAGTGTTTAAACAGCAAATATATTTAATTTTTTAGCTGTACTTTAATTTAGGCAAGTTATACCATTATTAGTCCTATTTTTTTTCTAACATCACCTTATTTCTGTACACTTCATGTTATTCCACAATATCAGACATTATGATGTGCACTATGCACAAAATATTTAGACACTAAAACTAAATAAATGAAGCTATCAAAAATAATACTATGAATAGTGTTCATTTAACAGTTGACCCCTTACAAAGTGTAGTAAACAAAAAATCTAAATCCTATCCATATTTGCTGTGAGCATGTTGTCCCTTCAAGAAGTCTCACACTAATTCAATCATTTTGAGACACCACCTGCAGGAATCTGTTCTTTTGGTCACTGAAGTCTTCTAAATTTCTGGCTCTATCCTTGGTTATCTTTAGAAATTGGTGATGCCCACTAGCATCTAAAGTCTGGTTGTACAATCAGATGGCTCTTTGTTAAAGAATACACACTGTTTGCCTTTGTGACTTATGTTGTATTTAAAAAAATCCATGTTTTCTTTACTTGGCTTTAAGTTTAAATTTTTCCTTGGGTGTCAACGCAAAATATAATTTAGCTACCAATGCAACAATTAATTGAGTTAGTTGACTGACTGATTACGTTATCTTTGATGATATAAACCAGCAAATAACATTAAAATAACATATGTATTCTTAAGTCAGTGTCCAGATTTGGCATTCAACAAATCAGCATGTGTCCCTGTTAACTGACACTCAGTTTGTATTTCCACTTACCGATGTGACTGTCAATCTCCACGATCTTCTCAATGCTGTTGGGCTCCATCAGGGGAGAGGTGATCCTCTTCTCCACAGCCAGACACACCCCCTCTGATGTCTGGATACCAATGGCTGTGGAGCCCAACTGGGAGAGCAAGGCCAGAGCAAAGAAAACCAATGAGCTTGTATGCAGGACATTTGCTTTCAACTTTATTGTACAATAACACAGAGAAGTGGTTACCGCTTCAGTATGTAATACTCACTTTAATTGCCTCTATGGCATATTCAACCTGGAACAACCTTCCCTCAGGGGAGAATGTGTTCACACCTCTAGAAAATAAATGTGAAAATGGACAATAGTTAACAATGTTTTTTGAAAATACTTTGTCAACAAAAATTGTAGAATTACAGGTTTCAACACTTTAAATCGGGGTTAAAGGTTTCATTAAAAAGAGAAAAGGTGGTGATAACGAAAGTGAAAGCAAACTAACTTTTTTCTTTTTTTTTTACAGCTAACAGTTGGTTGCTAGCTGCTTGCTAACTACCAAAACAACAAAGTTACAATAAAGGTTATCCAAAACAGTACTTTCGGAGTGTTCTCATGCATCAGATTACATCATTGGCTGTGCAGACACTTAACACTATTCTGCTCTGGTTAGTGTGTTCATTCCCACTGAGAAGCGCTCAATAAATGACAAAGCAGTTGTGTTGTACCAACCTGTCATATTCCGATCTGGTCAAAAACATCTTTTACCGTTTAAAACAGGACCTACAAAGAGAAAGGAATTGTTTACAAAAGACTCCTGAACTGCAAAAACGAGCTAAAGCGAATATTATAGGTAAAGTTGAGTCTTTGATTTGAAGTTTGCCGTGACGCCGGGTGATCAGCTAGCTGGAGTTAGCTGCTGTATCGAGCAGGCGTGCTAGCTAGCAGGAACAGACAACTACAGGAACAAGAGGACGTAAAACGCTCTGATACGTCCAACATCAACATTCCGTCAATATAAAAAAGCTTCAAATATTATATATATGTAAATTCACGACACTGTTATAAATAACTGCACTTATGAGACTCATTTACCTTCAGCCACAAACCCTTGAATGAGTTCGCTAGTTTCAGGGGAAGCGTCTGGGGTGTAACATCCAAACGCGCCGGTTGTCAACAAATCGGAAACTATGGTTCCGCCTCTAAGGGGACGGTAGAAAAACAACAAAATTAGCGACCAGGAGAAATTGTGCTGCCATAAAATAACTTGGAAGTAATTTGTTTTATTTTATACAGTGCACATTTACTGTCATCTCAACACTGGTTAATGTTGTACAAGGTTAATTGTGGAATGAAACTGCATTTCTTTTCAGGAACCATGACAGGACAAAGTACACACATCATTTAAACAGAACACGTATCATAAAAGAATCAGACCTCATTGCATGCAAAAAATGAGTAAGCATAGTGCTTCAGGAGTATATAAAAATTGCAGCTATAATAATTATAATGACAATAAGCTGTTGTTGCTTTCGGCAATGTATAGGGGAAAAAAAAACTAAATAAGCTATCTGCTATAAAACGTAATATTAACAACCCTCCACTACTGCGTGTTAAAGAGTGGTAGAAAAAAAATCTACTGTATTAAAGGGATGGGAAGGATATATCCGAGAAATAGTATCTGGTGTTGTATAAAATTGTGTCATTTCCCCCCTTACTTTTTAATTGAACTTCATTTCACCTAATTTTTTTTCTTTTTTGTCTTGTGAGCTACTTTTTCAAGTGGAAGACTGAAAATCAGAATCAAAATCGGTCCATTAGATTATCACTTACAAGGAATTTGACCTGCTGCTTCTAAACATAAGAGTAAACACTGACAAGTTGAACATTTAAAGAAGGATAAACGATTTTGAAAACATAAACAGCAAGTGTTAGAAGATAAATAAGATAAACAAGTGTAATAAATCAAAGCTATTATAAGGTAATACAATAAAATGAAAAAACAGATGTACAATGTTATTTATGTGAGACTAGTGATGGCTGATCGAGGCTTTGTTGAACCTTCGACACTTCATTCAAAACATGGTTCATTACTCGAGGCCTCAGTGACACACAGTGCTCGAGTAGGACATCTAGTGGTCAATAATATGAAGTGCAATCAAGACGTGGTCGTTGGTTCATGGATTGTTTTGGATTTGATTCGCCATGCACACATTCCTGTTTGACTACACTAGATGATTGTATGGGTTGTAGTGGACACAAAAATAATATTACTAGTAATAATAATGACAATAACTATTGAAGAGCACGTTTCTTATTTCCCATGTTTGTCTGTATCCCTATATACTCTTTGCTTATATTCTGTGTTATGAAACATTTAAACGGTGCTGCTACATTCATGAGATGCTCTACAAATACAGACTGATGTCATTTTCACATGGGGCTGGTGCAAATAAAGATTTTATGGATTATTATGGATTTTGGCAAAGTATGTCTTGGGGTTTATTGGTAAAGAGGTCAGTAAAGAGGGTGTGCTTATGTAACTGGTTATGAGGTTTTATTGAGAAATAATTTATCAACAGTTTTGGGACCACTGTTCCCTCTAAGCTGCGCGCGATACTTTTTTTTTTTTTTTTTTTTGCGCATTTATCATCTTTTTTTTTTTGCCATTTTCGAGTTTTTTTTAACTTGAGTCTCGACTCGATCGTTTTTTCTCAGGAGGTTGGACTTTAGCCTTTGTGCTGGAGGGTTGAACCCTCAGTTCCAAGACTTTCAAAGCCTCCAGACCTCCCGAGTCCTCAGGACCTGAGCTTTCACACAGTCTGGGGGCTGAAATTTTCTAAGTCCCACAGTAGTTCTCTGTTAGATTGAACTTCCAGACAGTCCAAGGACTGATATCTTCCTGAGTACTTCTCTGTTAGTTTGAACCTTCAGACAGTCTGAGGACTGAAATCTTAAAAGTTCTTGAGTAGTTCTCTGTTAGTTTGAACCTTCAGACAGTCTGTTAATGTTTCGATTAAATCTTTAAGGTTTTTCTTTTTAAATGTTTTACCACCTTTTAATGTTTAATTTTCTTTTTAAATCCTTCATTGTATTTTCAGTGTAATTCCTATTTGAACTTTTATTGTCTTTAAGATATATTTTTCTAATTAAACATATAATTTTTTAATTAAAATGTTTTGTCTTTTTAAATGTTTAATCTCATTAAATGTTTTTGTATTTTTTAAATGTTTAATATTCTTGTTTAATTGTATTTTTTAAATGTTTAATTATCTAAAATATTTCATCTTTAATGTTTATATTTTTGTTTAAAAATTTTTTTAATTTCATAATTACATGTTTTGTATCTTCTGTTTAATTATCTAATTAAATATTTTGTCTGTTTAATAGAGTTAAACATTAAATTACATTAAATTATTAAACAGACAAAATATGGAATGAGATAATTCAACACATACAATACATGTCATTATGAAATTAAACAAAATTTTTAAAATACAAATATTAGAAATTACAGATAAAGTATTTTCCATCATTAAACATTTAAAAAATACAATTAAACAAGAAGAATGTTAAACATTTTTAAAAATGCAAAACATTTAATCAGATTATTAAACCCTTAAAAAGACAAAACATGGGTGCCCATATAGCTCAACGGGTTAAGCGGGTGACCATGTACAGGGGCTGGTCCCTGACGCAGCGTCCCGGGTTCGAGTCCCGCTAGTGGCCCTTTGCTGCAAGTCTTCCCCGACTCTTCTCCCCCGTTTCCTGTCTGTCTCTCACTACACCTATCCAATAAAAAGACAAAACATTTAATTAAAAAATTAAATGTTTAATTAGAAAATTATATCTTAAAGACAATAAAAGTTCAAATAGGAATTACACTGAAAATACAATGAAGGATTTAAAAAGAAAATTAAACATTAAAAGGTGGTAAAACATTTAAAAAGAAAAACCTTAAAGATTTAATCGAAACATTAACAGACTGTCTGAAGGTTCAAACTAACAGAGAACTACTCAAGAACTTTTAAGATTTCAGTCCTCAGACTGTGTGAAGGTTCAAACTAACAGAGAAGTACTCAGGAACTTAGAAGATATCAGTCCTTGGACTGTCTGGAAGTTCAATCTAACAGAGAACTACTGTGGGACTTAGAAAATTTCAGCCCTCAGACTGTGTGAAAGCTCAGGTCCTGAGGACTCGGGAGGTCTGGAGGCTTTGAAAGTCTTGGAACTGAGGGTTCAACCCTCCAGCACAAAGGCTAAAGTCCAACCTCCTGAGAAAAACGATCGAGTCGAGACTCAAGTTAAAAAAAACTCGAAAATGGCAAAAAAAAATAGATGATAAATGCGCAAAAAAAAAAAAAAAAAAGTATCGCGCGCAGCTTAGAGGGAACAGTGGTCCCAAAACTGTTGATAAATTATTTCTCAATAAAACCTCATAACCAGTTACATAAGCACACCCTCTTTACTGACCTCTTTACCAATAAACCCCAAGACATACTTTGCCAAAATCCATAATAATCCATAAAATCTTTATTTGCACCAGCCCCATGTGAAAATGACATCAGTCTGTATTTGTAGAGCATCTCATGAATGTAGCAGCACCGTTTAAATGTTTCATAACACAGAATATAAGCAAAGAGTATATAGGGATACAGACAAACATGGGAAATAAGAAACGTGCTCTTCAATAGTTATTGTCATTATTATTACTAGTAATATTATTTTTGTGTCCACTACAACCCATACAATCATCTAGTGTAGTCAAACAGGAATGTGTGCATGGCGAATCAAATCCAAAACAATCCATGAACCAACGACCACGTCTTGATTGCACTTCATATTATTGACCACTAGATGTCCTACTCGAGCACTGTGTGTCATTGAGGCCTCGAGTAATGAACCATGTTTTGAATGAAGTGTCGAAGTTCAACAAAGCCTCGATCAGCCATCACTAGTCTCACATAAATAACATTGTACATCTGTTTTTTCATTTTATTGTATTACCTTATAATAGCTTTGATTTATTACACTTGTTTATCTTATTTATCTTCTAACACTTGCTGTTTATGTTTTCAAAATCGTTTATCCTTCTTTAAATGTTCAACTTGTCAGTGTTTACTCTTATGTTTAGAAGCAGCAGGTCAAATTCCTTGTAAGTGATAATCTAATGGACCGATTTTGATTCTGATTTTCAGTCTTCCACTTGAAAAAGTAGCTCACAAGACAAAAAAGAAAAAAAAATTAGGTGAAATGAAGTTCAATTAAAAAGTAAGGGGGGAAATGACACAATTTTATACAACACCAGATACTATTTCTCGGATATATCCTTCCATCCCTTTAATACAGTAGATTTTTTTTCTACCACTCTTTAACACGCAGTAGTGGAGGGTTGTTAATATTACGTTTTATAGCAGATAGCTTATTTAGTTTTTTTTCCCCCTATACATTGCCGAAAGCAACACAGCTTATTGTCATTATAATTATTATAGCTGCAATTTTTATATACTCCTGAAGCCTATGCTTACTCATTTTTTGCATGCAATGAGGTCTGATTCTTTTATGATACGTGTTCTGTTTAAATGATGTGTGTACTTTGTCCTGTCATGGTTCCTGAAAAGAAATGCAGTTTCATTCCACAATTAACCTTGTACAACATTAACCAGTGTTGAGATGACAGTAAATGTGCACTGTATAAAATAAAACAAATTACTTCCAAGTTATTTTATGGCAGCACAATTTCTC